>NC_051408.1:2695383-2695704 GCF_015228065.2 Penaeus monodon
GTACATATACAAGAATCCTATGCCAGACCTATGGTCAGGGAGCACGTTGCTTGTCTTCGAGTCGACAGTCTCTACGAAAAGCCTTTGTGCAGTAGTCTGTCAAGTTATAGTGGGACTAGCAAGTTATATATTTTCTTGGTCTTTGTTAGACCCAAAAAAGGCATAACTATTTGTATACCAACATACTGTGTTAAAAGGGCCAATAAAAAACGTGTTCACATGGCACAAACTCGAAAGGACGTCAATGCAATGCCCTCACCTGGAATGGTGTCTGCATCGCCTTGATAGAAGGGAGTTTTCTTTGGAGATTTGTGCGGAGCC
>NC_051408.1:2695753-2696002 GCF_015228065.2 Penaeus monodon
GGACAGCAGCTTGGGCTCCTTTTTCATGTCCTACAAATTCCTGTTGAGAACCACCCAGAGCCAAACAGACCCAAGATATCAAGGACCCCGAGTATGGAACAGCATCCCTACATCTATGAGAACAAAATCAACAAACTCGGTTTCATAAAATCTCTCGGTTAATAAATGTTGTCAAATTACTGAGTATAAAAGATAAACATTTATTACACGAACTGTACTATTCATAATGGTCTTAATCTGACTAGCATG
>NC_051408.1:2696050-2696264 GCF_015228065.2 Penaeus monodon
GCTTTATGCTGATTATGTCCATACTGTGTTAAAGAGTTGTATAAATGTTTTGTTTCATTAATAGCCTGTAATTTCACTACTTTCTTGTATTTCGATGTCTTTTTCGCTGTGTACAGTATTCTGTTTTAGTTTTTCATCCCCAAAATACTTTTTGGTCCGTTTGATTTGTATCTTTTGTAGCCATGGTCAGTAATTAGATGCACTTGATGTTTAG
>NC_051408.1:2696468-2696577 GCF_015228065.2 Penaeus monodon
CTTTTCCTTCTGTTTTTTTTTTTTCTTTCTAAAAATGTTTCTTAAATGAGCCTGAAAATGTAAATTACGATATTAAATAATGAAACCAAATACCGATGATTTATGTTGT
>NC_051408.1:2696754-2696838 GCF_015228065.2 Penaeus monodon
TATCTAAAAACTTTTTTTCCTGGTACCCCTATCATAAGCTTCCTTCTAGTTTCCCTGAAATAAGTAACCCAGACATTAAATGTT
>NC_051408.1:2696893-2697088 GCF_015228065.2 Penaeus monodon
TCAAAATCAAAAATATATTTTCTTCTGTTTTTTTTTTCTCAACTTTTAAGAAGTGCGTCCTGTATTTCCCATCTCGCTGGCGGATCGGGATACTTTTCATTGTTTTTCCAATACTTCTCTTTCTGCCTGAAAATGTAAATAACGATATTAAATAATGAAACCAAATACCGATGATTTATGTTGTTAATAAAACAA
>NC_051408.1:2697301-2697947 GCF_015228065.2 Penaeus monodon
CGACGCGTTTTCCGAGATCTTTTATTTTCGTCCTTCCAGTAACCCTGAAATAGGAACCAGCATACGTCCCTTGACCGTGAATTTAATACAGTCAACTGAACTTGAGCTGATGCTCTGGACGTGTGCTAAGTGACCTTCCCACTGCTAGAAACCTCCTCGTGCTTCCCTTAACCTGAGAGCAAGTCCCACCGAAGCGAACTCTCATCTCAGAAAGGGAGAGAGAGGAAAGACTAAAGAATTTAGAGTTCGATGAACAAGCAACGTGTTCACATGCCACAGACTCGAAAGGACGTCAATGCCCTTACATTTATATGGGGGGAAAAAAAGTGTCTCACCTGGTATCGGTCTG
Organism: Penaeus monodon; assembly: GCF_015228065.2. Classification (NCBI taxonomy): domain Eukaryota; kingdom Metazoa; phylum Arthropoda; class Malacostraca; order Decapoda; family Penaeidae; genus Penaeus; species Penaeus monodon. The sequence continues at coordinate 2,697,651 of NC_051408.1, forward strand.
CATCGCCTTGATAGAAGGGAGTTCCTTCTTTGGGGATTTGTGCTCGGTGCCCTGCCCCCCCTCCTCCCCCTCTTGGTCTCCTGGGCAGCAAACCCCAGCTTTTTGGTTTTCTGGCTGCTGCTCTTGGGCGGGACCCGAATTTTTTGGCTCATAATCTTCCATTCTAAAAAAGATTTTTTTTTTACGTAAAGAAGAATAAATGGTGGAACAAACTTTATAGAGCAAAGAGATAGATATTAAATTAATAGAAAGGAATAGACAAAGATAACTGAAAGAGGAGTAAGGGGGCCCAGGAGG
>NC_051408.1:2698029-2698590 GCF_015228065.2 Penaeus monodon
GCATCGCCCTTCCACTCGAAAACTTTTATCTCGGTCTAAGCAATCAAACTGTTATCTGAGTCCAAACAAAGAATCAAACTATCTCAATCCAAACAAACAATCAAACTGTTTCTCAGCCTAAACAAACAATCAAACTTATCTCAATCCAAACAATCAAACTCAGTACAAACAAACTTATCTCAGTCTAAACAATCAAACTGTTACCTCAGCGCAAACAATCAAACTTATCTCAGTGTAAACAAACAATCAACCTATTATCTCAATCCAAAACAATCAAACTTATCTCAGTGTAAACAAACAATGAAAGTGTTATCTCAGTTCAATCAGACTTTTATTCCAAGACAAGACCCAGGCAATGGTTATATCCGCAACTGGCAAAAAATCGCCGTGAAAAGAGAGAGAAAAGGGAAAGAAAAAAACAAAAGAAATTAATAATAATAACGATAACCGAGCGCTCGGATCCACCTCCTTCCCGGCACAAGGCTGGCGAGAACTGGCCGGGACCCGATTCTGAGCGAACGTTATAAAGTGCGCTTGAAACCACTCACAAAAACAAATCAT
>NC_051408.1:2699192-2699281 GCF_015228065.2 Penaeus monodon
TCTTACGACGCGTTCGTTCCGGGTTTTTGACGATGATTTCATAAAAAATGCTTTCGATTTTGTCTTACAGAAGTACTGCGTTTAGGTGG
>NC_051408.1:2699430-2699792 GCF_015228065.2 Penaeus monodon
GAGATCCTTTTTTTGTCTTTTTCTTTTGTTTCTTTTCTTTTTCTTTTTTGTTTCCCTTTTTTAGTCTCCTCTCTTTCTTTTTTTTATTCTTTTATATATCAATCATAATACCCATCATATCTCATCATCATCATCTATCTTCTTTCCCCGTCTCCCTCCTCTCCATCCCCTCCTTCTCATTCTTCTTTTTTTTCTTTTTCTTTGGGGATTTTGAATACTGATGAATTTGGGATTTTAGCGATTAAAAACACGGATTGAAGAAATTACAAAAATATTATGAAAAAAAACTTCAGTACAAATTTAGCATTTTTTAAATTTTAAAAAATTTTAGTTCAGAATATTTCATTGAAAACAAAATGACA
>NC_051408.1:2700093-2700418 GCF_015228065.2 Penaeus monodon
TTTTAAAACAACACGATTCCCACAACAGTGCGAGGATCGATTTTGGCTGCTTTAAAGTCAAAAAAACCTTCTTGAACGGCCCAAAAATGTTGCAGCAGCTTCCTCACGCCCACCCTCACGCCCCCGGCATTGCTTTTGGGGAAACTTCACGCCCACGTTCGACCCGGATGGAGACAGCGCGAGGGGTTTTTCGCTTCTGCATCACCCAAGGGACGGGAAAATTGCAAATTTCTTTATTTCTGGAAAAAAATGATTTGCAATGGTAAGAGGTTTCGTTTTTAAAGATTTTATTTAAAAATGAATTTTTTATTTGTTCCCATTTTGT
>NC_051408.1:2700451-2700573 GCF_015228065.2 Penaeus monodon
GGTTTTGATTTTAATTTTTTTTTTTTTAGAGAAAAAAAAGAATGTTTTAATTTATTTTTTTTTTTAAATGATTTTAAGGTAAAATGTTTTTGATTTTTTAAGTTTATGAGAAAAAAAAAGAA
>NC_051408.1:2700597-2700953 GCF_015228065.2 Penaeus monodon
GTAAAAAAAAAATCAATGTGTAAAAGGGTTTTTTGGTTTTAATGTTTTTTTTTTAGATTTTTAAAAAAATTTTTTAAATTTTTTTTTTTTGTATTTAATTTGTAAAGTTTTTTTTTTTTTTATTTTAAACTTTTCTAAATTTAAAATTTTTTATTTTCAATATTTTTTTTCTTTTAAAATTCCCTTCCTCCCCCCCCCCCCCAGCCCTTGACCTGACCTTCGTTTTCAGGACGATTCTCCCGACCTCGCCTGGGGACCCCGCCCCCCTGTTTGAAGGACCCAGCCCCTCCACATCAGCGAGGGCCCTCCCGCGCCGGGGGGGTAGTCAGGTCGCCGTCGATTTCTCCGCCCTAAGT
>NC_051408.1:2701481-2701574 GCF_015228065.2 Penaeus monodon
TTGCTTGCATTCGCACCGAAAAAATTCCTTACAAAAATAAATATTAAAAATTTTAATTAAAAAAAAAAATATTTTTCTTAACCCCCCCCCCCC
>NC_051408.1:2702312-2702579 GCF_015228065.2 Penaeus monodon
CATCAGCTTTTAAACGTCCAAAATGAATCATCTGAAAAGATGATTTTTTTCCCGTATTTAAAGTAATTTTCGAAGAACAGAGAAAAACATTACACAAGAAAAAAACCCTTTATTTAAAAACTAAAAAGATAGAATGAAATAAATAAACCTGCCGTCTGACAGGTATTCGGGGACATGACGCAAGGGGAGGGAATGAAAGGGTCCATTTTAACTTAGGGGGGAAAATTCATAACATACTACGTCCGAGGGGTTTGGGTTAATTACGAA
>NC_051408.1:2702737-2703164 GCF_015228065.2 Penaeus monodon
CTATCGGTTAGTAGGAACAAGGAAAAAAAAAGGGGAATTTCCCTTCATTTTTTTCCGTGTCTTTTTCCCCTTTTATGTAAGGGGGGGGGGGGTCCCCGCGTGTGCGGGAATTACCCCCCCCCCCCACCTCGGCCGGGAAAAAACCCGGGGAATATTTTAGACTATCCGGATTATACCGGGGGTTAAAGTTAGGCCAAGCCAGGCGGGGGAGGGGAGGTAACAAGCATATTTAAAATACTGCAGGGGAAAACCTGGGTTGTGCGGTAGGTATTTGCCCAAACTGCAGGCCTCATTGTGCATTTAATTGTAAGATTTTTCATATTGTAAGGTTCATTTTTTAGGAAATTTTGGCCCAACATTTTTGACTGGGTCAGGAAGGTACTAAATTGATGGTTAAAATTTGGGGAAGTCTTCTTACTATTATGTA
>NC_051408.1:2703436-2703521 GCF_015228065.2 Penaeus monodon
TTTATTATTTTTTTATTGCTATATTTCCTTAACATCATATCTTTCCCAATACCACACTATTATTATTAAAAATAATGAAAATTTG
>NC_051408.1:2703819-2704149 GCF_015228065.2 Penaeus monodon
GGAGCTATCCCACCACTATTTTATTTTTATTATCAAAAAGGGCCAATATGCTCATTTCAAAACAAAAGCCCACATTGTTACTATAACTAGTGAACTTGCGAATTTATTCGGGTCAGAAAAAAAGTGAACACTGAGTAAATATACATGCATTTGTGAGTTCTTTGGGGTCATTAAAGCATCATATTGCACGCCCTTGTGTTTTCATCTTGGACAAGTGAATCTTTTTTATTCTTTTAATAAGGAAGCCAGGCCCGTGACGCAATCTTCCTGCATTGTGTTCTATGTAGCGAAAGCACAGATAGGTAGACCAACCACGTAAGGCTTCTTTAA
>NC_051408.1:2704241-2704917 GCF_015228065.2 Penaeus monodon
GCTTCCTTTCCCACTCTCCTTCCGTCCCCCCTCCCTTTAAAAATAGTAGGTCTAATAGCCTCTGAGCACACTACTGTTTCCGAAATGATAACTAACGTTTTATGACTGAATCTTTAAGCCATAGTGCCCTCGGGATTCATTTTTCCCCATAAATTGGAATGTTATGTCTACTTAATTTCTTGATGTGTCTTCCTCCAGATACCATTGTTATAAATCAATATTGTTGACCTTATCTTCTAAAACAAGTTATGAGAAATATTTCTAAGAAAAAAAAAACGCGCTAAATCTAGCATTAACTTTTTGAATAAAATTCAACGTATAGAGGGTACCTGTCTCGGGCGCATCTGTGGCCTCTCGGTAATTTAGCATTTAAAACTATGGTACGATCACTTTAAAGCATGAAGCTAGAAATTTATATTTTAAGAATTTTTAAGTTGTTATCATAACTCGATAAATTATCTATAACACTTTTACCAAACGGCTATTTTACCCCCATAAAAACCCTTTTGCTGGGCCCCCTTTTTAAAAAACCCTGCACTAATCTATATTCCTATTTTTAAGTGGGAAACAAATGATAACCTTCTAACCTCAAAAAGGTTGACTGGGAGACATTACGTAATAGTTATTGATTTAAGAAAAAAAAAGGATTTGCCTAATTGTAACAGGGGTATATTCT
>NC_051408.1:2704942-2705929 GCF_015228065.2 Penaeus monodon
TACATTAAGACTAGCCAATTTTATACCCGGAGGTATAAAAGTAGGCCTTGGTAGGCCCTATTATACCCGGGGGTTACTAGACTAGCCCAAGCTATACCCCGGGTATATCTGGGAGGGGGTTAAAGGGCTGTTGCAGCAGTACTCTGTCTCCCTTCTGTCTCTCTTTTTTCCCCCGAAGAAAGAGGAAAGAAGAAAACTCATATGAAAAGATATTAGCTGTTTGTGTAAATTTGTTTGTAAATAAACGAAGCGTGTTTCTTTATGGTCGGTCGAGCGAGTTTTTTGTTTGATTTAGCTGTTTCTCCTTTTCGGCTTTTGGTGGAGTCTATTTCAAAGAAAGAAAGACTCCAAATAGTCACTGTTTTACTCGAGTAAATTTTGAAGTTCCTTTGATTATCCACACAAAAACTTTGTTTAGTATAAGAAAAAAAAATTGCATACTCATACGTTTAAAAACTGACCAAGATTTCCACGTGCCCATAAGGCAAGTTGGACCCAAAATAGGTCCTTTTACCCATCATACAAAATTATTAGCAAGTAAACTAGCCTGAACGCCAGGGTTATCGAAAACATCTCTGTTGGTTTTGTAGGTTAAACTCATCAACTATAGTCACTGGGGCCTTTACACAACTTGTATGAGCACCCCGGTGTGTTAGTCTATAGTTCCCATTATTAGTGAACTTCCTCTGGCCTTGATGACTATCGATAGTTGGTACACAACTAGGGTTAATACAAACGCCACGTAGACCTAATGAACCATGAAATAGGGAAATGGGGGATGGGGTGAGGTGGAGGGTTTTCCTACTGATCCAAACCCTACAGGCAAAAAACGGCCTCTCGTGATATTACCGTATCATATGGTGTCATTATATCGGATCATTGTGTGGTCTTTCTCTCCTCGTAACCTACCGTGTGTCAGCATTTCAGGATCCAGGTGAAAAACAGACATAAAGAGAAAAAGATACGGGACAGAATGATAGCTTAGTG
>NC_051408.1:2706487-2706715 GCF_015228065.2 Penaeus monodon
AGATGGACAACCGCGGCTTGACCAAGGGCGTCTGGCCGTGGTCTGACCCTACGTGGGTGCCCACCTCCTCGCCACGCCCACTGTTTCCTCAACACTACCGTGAACTGCGTGTCCTACAGCACTTCAGCAGCTCGTCACCGATGGGAAATGCCTCCCTCTGTAGTCTCTGGAGCTATTTTCCGGGTAGGTGGCGATTAGCTTTTCGTTGGTTGGTTTATTGCGATCGTG
>NC_051408.1:2706742-2706856 GCF_015228065.2 Penaeus monodon
GGGGGGGGGGTATTTTTGGGGGTATCGATTGTCTTTTTTTTATTATTGTTTTCGGTTATTTTTTTTTTAATTTTATCATTAGGCTGACTTTTAGCGGGAGAAGTGGAAGGATAC
>NC_051408.1:2707040-2707210 GCF_015228065.2 Penaeus monodon
GAATCTAACACTTCCCCTCCCCTCGCCAGGAACAGACAATCTCCGCCCCTGTTTGATCGACGACATGATAGCAATTTCGGCAAAATCGAGCGGTAAGTGCGACTCACTAGCTCACGTGGTTTACGATATCGCTGCCATGTTTTCGACGCGCATCCAACGGCTTTCAGAAC
>NC_051408.1:2707576-2708192 GCF_015228065.2 Penaeus monodon
CCCCCCCCCCCGCCTCCCTCGGGGCCCACCGCCTCCTGCCCCGAGATCTGCCACGCCGAGGAATTCCCAGCCGCGTGGTGGCCGCGCCCCTGAAGGCCGGTTTCTCGTCGTGGCCTTCTGCAGGCAGGTCCCGCGGCCTCCTTTAGCCAGGCGGCGTCGTGGAGGGGAGCTCAGGTAGCAGGGAGATCGAGTGAGTGAAAGGGGTTGTCAGGTGATGCTGAGGGAACTTTTGTTAGAAAGAGATAGTGGCATAGCTGCTGCTAGAACGGTTGTCAAGTGATGTTGCCAGAGCCTTTGTCAGTTTGCCCAGAACTGTTGACAGAGCAATTGCCAATGACGTTGCCAGAGCCTTTGTCAGTGTTGCCAGAAGTGTTATCAAGAGCATATTGCCAGCGACGTTGCCAAAGCCTCTGTCAGGATGTCAGCGGTTGCCAGAGCTTTTGTCACAGTCGGGTTTTTGGTGAGGAATAAGAACGTTTAGAGGCATGCGGTTGGTGTATGGTGACGCCCTCATGAAATAATTGCATGGTTGAGTGTTTTTTGTTCAGAGGAATTTGGGGGAATCAGTGGCAAAGTTCCTTCCCCTCTCATACACCTGCGCTTGAGAAATAATAAA
>NC_051408.1:2708532-2708680 GCF_015228065.2 Penaeus monodon
AAGTAAAATGATATAGATAAAATTTAGCTCACAAAAGAAAAATCATCATCATCGTCATTACGGGAAACCCACAATAAAATAGTCATACCTTCAAAATTCCCCTTTCACTGTAAACTATTAGAAAAATGTTTTTTCTTTTCCCCATTAT
>NC_051408.1:2709145-2709456 GCF_015228065.2 Penaeus monodon
CATAAACTCACACACACACACATTGTTAAACCATAACTCAGCCCTGTCTTTTTTCCCACGCAGTAACGTGACAGTATCCCTGGCGACCGTCTATTATCCATCGTTAACCTACGGGAGATTATCAGTCTAAACCCAACTTTGAAATGTGGTTCAGTAAGTATACGTCTTTTTATTTTTACAAAGGTTTTTCCACGTTTTTTAATAGTGTTATGAGGTTACTTGTGACGTATTGATATTTATATTCGTTATCATTTGTTATAAGTTTTGTCGATAATGGTATTTTCAAAGCGGGAAGGGAAAAATATGTAGGA
>NC_051408.1:2709550-2709820 GCF_015228065.2 Penaeus monodon
ATCTGATAGATATTTATATAGAGAGTGATAAGTATTTTTCATTTTTGTGTATACGTCCTCTTAGCTCATTTAAGAGTAAATTATATATCTCAAGATCATTTCGAAATTATAATGAAAGAGGCACTTTGGTCATTTTAGGTGAGATTAATGTTTTTTGGTATGAGGCGTTCGGCTTTTCGAGTTCGTTAATTTCGGTTATTTTTGTGTAATTTTTGATATTTCGAAATCGGTACGGGAACGTTCATAAATTCTCTCTTCTTCTCTCTTCTA
>NC_051408.1:2709978-2710092 GCF_015228065.2 Penaeus monodon
ACCCCCGTTAATTTCGTATTTCCGTTATCTTGTTTCGTTTTGACATTTCCTTTTGGCAATATTCGAATCGTACAAACGTTTAAAAAATCTCTCTCTAAACACCCCCCAACCCCC
>NC_051408.1:2712950-2713474 GCF_015228065.2 Penaeus monodon
TAAATATGTATTTCTATCTATCGACTATCCATAAATATAAATGGACATTCACTACATCGGACCTCTCACAAATCTCAAAATCCGGCCGTAACGACTAATAGTTACCACACGCACGTCCCAAACACCAGGGTCACACATAGCACTAAAATGACTGTGTACTTCATTCTCTACACGTATGCAACCACAGAGTTTAAGCCAAGACACACCCTTCTCTCCCTCCAACCCAGGTAATACCGGCAGGAATTCTGTAATCTTATACCTACCTATTCTCTAATTGTGTAATATCTGGCGGTAAATAACGCCAGTCAGTTTTTTTTTTCTCTCTCTTTAATCCCCAATACAGGCAGCATCGGCGGGCACATCGGTATCTGTCTGGGGGCTTCTGTCATCTCAGCCATTGAAATCCTTTGCTTCGTCATCACCGTCTTGTTCTTGGTGTTCAAGAAAGTTCTCAAGATGCTCTGGTCTTGTTAATTTTTTTTCCATAAGGAGGAAGGTTTTTGTGTCGTTTTTTGAAATGCGTG
>NC_051408.1:2713808-2714988 GCF_015228065.2 Penaeus monodon
ATCAATTACGTTATCTCGTTTAGTTTTGTTTTCTGTATTATTATCAACGTTTTAGAATCATATTTCAATCGGAAACAATAATTTGATTAAATAAATTTTTCATGGAAATTTTGAAGACATTTTCACACACTATTATTACAAACTCCCCAAAACCTCTTTATGTGTCAATTTTTTTTCTGGTGTAAACATGAATGATTTAATTACTTAACTATAGCGTGAACTGTTATAATGTATTTAAAAATTTTACCCAAAAAAGATAATTACGTTGCTGCTAAAACTTGTCGAGGTAATTATAATTTCAAAATTTAGTATGTAGAACATTCTGATTTACATTATTAAGCCAGTTCTTCAGAAGCTACTAACACTGTTTTTTCAAATACTGTTCAATATTTTTTTTTAAAACTGGAGTTTATTTTGAATTCAGAGAATTTCAGCTGTTCTTAAGAAAAATCTAAAAAGAATTCTTTTTTCTATCTCATGCTTATATACTAGTTTTAAAAAAAATTTATTGAGAAAGAGGGTATTTACATTTATATACGACACCTTTTTTTCATTATTGATTAAAAAATCCCTGCTTTTTTATAACAGAAATTGCCATTGATTTTATTTTCATTTACGAAACAGCACCATATTCAGGTTAAAAATTCTGCTGCTCTGTATGGTATGCCTTCGTGTATAAGGAATTTCAGGAAAATTTTTAAACCAGAGTGTATTTCTTACTATAAAGACCTTTCCACGTTTCATATATTTTAAGCCGGTGTCAAATAATTTTCGTGCTATCATCTTTTGCATTTTTTTGTCTCGGGTTTAGTTTTAAAATCAAAGGATTGTGGGGCAATAAAAATTTATTTAAGTAGATAGTACACAGACTATGTATTTTCGACGATGTAATCAAAAAACGGGTCAAAAAAATCTTTTGACGTGGGAATTATTCTAATTCATATTTCTACATTACCCAATGAAAGGTTCATAATCAGTAGTTTAAATAATGATAATAAAAATATTAAAAATAAAAAAATAATATTAAAAATTTGGGGGTTTGTTGGGGACAAGCTTTTATGATTCAGTTAAATGTGGTTTTCTGCTTCTTGTGTTTCTTAACTACACCCTGTGTGAAGGAAGGCGGGGTTTTCCATCTGATATGTACAGAATGTAGGTGAAAGTTTCAAACCAAATATAA
>NC_051408.1:2715315-2715566 GCF_015228065.2 Penaeus monodon
AAAAGGTGATTTAAAACCCCTTTAAAGCGAGGGAATAAGAATGGGACACGAAATAAAAACTTTAAGAATGATAAAAAAACAATAAAAAAGAAAAAGAAAGAAAGAAAAAACAATACTAAGATACTAAGAAACACAAATAAAACGAACTCGAAAATACTAAAATAAGGTCACGAAATACAAAACAGCTAAAAAGCCGGGGGGAATTTAAAACACGTAAAAGATTATTTAAAATTTTATATTATTTTAAAAAT
>NC_051408.1:2716738-2716815 GCF_015228065.2 Penaeus monodon
CCGCAAAAAGAGCACATCACCTTATTAAGAATTAATAAAAAGTTAAAGATTCTATCTCACCGCCTTATCGCTCGTAT
>NC_051408.1:2717471-2717821 GCF_015228065.2 Penaeus monodon
CAGGAATTAACGCGGGTCAGCAAGGTACGCAGAGAGACGGGGATTTGCTAGCAATCTTTTTCAAGGGAACATTACATTTGTTTGAAGACTGAAATTATGTGTAGTAGTTTTATTAACACAGAGCCCTAACCCAAATGGAATGGTTGGGGAGGTTTTGTAGTCACGAGTTTAATGTATTTTCCCTGTGGGCCATATTGTTGAAGAAAAAATAGTGTGGAAAAAAATATTTTGGTTTTAACTTGATTTGATTTAAAAAGAAGAAAATGAAAATCCCACCACATTACGAGACGAAAAATTACGTTTTTATTAATTCCAGATTGCAGTAATGTTTTTTTTTGAGTACAAATTGC
>NC_051408.1:2717895-2718279 GCF_015228065.2 Penaeus monodon
GAATCTGTCGGCATGGAGGAAATTTAAGCAATCAAAAAACCTCTGCATAATTTTATAAAGTACATTTGATACCTTTTCTTTCGTCTCATGTGTTTTTTAAAATCTAGTAACATCTTATTCATAGTATTACAAACTGTTCAAATGCTTGTTTTTCGTCGTCTATATTTCACTTCACCCATTTACTTATCTGCAGTACATTCAGCACTAGCTTTGGCTTTGTTAAGGCTAAAAGACCTATTAACTGCTACAAAACGAATCCAAATTTTGGTACCTCTGACCCGCCAACATGGAAACACTTTGTAGGGACCGCATGTACAAAGCTTCCTTTTTTTCTTTTTATGTACGGCAGAGGGTCGCTTTGCTAACCATAAGGGTCGTTGAAAT
>NC_051408.1:2718312-2719149 GCF_015228065.2 Penaeus monodon
AATGTATAATTATTTTCTTTATGTTTGTTAAGAGGCGTTGGTTGAGATATTATGATGTTGATTCTCGAAAATTGAAATTGTTTGAGGGATTCTCAGCTAATCATATTCACGGAATTCATCAACTGTTGTTTCTAAATAGCTTGAGATTGGCAGCCAAAAAGATTTTTTTTTTTTTTTATATATATAAACATATTAATCATTCAGATCAAATATCGTAAATTATCACGATACATCAGCGTTTTCGCCACTAGCCTTGCAGCAACGGGCGTCATCCATCCCTGTCGGCGCTCCGTCAAAGGCAAACAAGCCCCCTCCCCTCCCCCTCCACTTAAACTTGCATTGGGCATTTAATTTTCAAATAAGGAAGCAGTCCTAGTTTTTTGCATGTCAGACTATATGCAGGAAATAATCATTGGTCTTCACCGGAGCGCAGTCTTTCATCCATCACAGATCACAGCCTTTTACGAACAAGAGATCAAGGAGTGATAAGTCTAATACCAAAGTGTGTGTGATTTATGAAGAAAATTAATATGTAAGTAACCCTTTTTAACAAAGCATTATTAGCCAGTGTCATTTGGGAGTTTCTGACTGCAATTCACAGAAATCATTTCAGAAGTGGTAAAGGAAAGTGATAGAGATGCAGATATATTTCATGCGATATATGGCTATGTGGTTAATGGAAGGAAGCTGAAAGGTCAATGTCGGGCAGTTTATAATCTTTTGACCTTTCAGAAGAATTTCCAAGTGGAGGGGAATTATCAGCTCTTTGTGCATCAGGCTTCAAATTTAAGTAAGATGGTTATTAGTGTTTGAAAAAATACTGTTTGATTTGTGGTA
>NC_051408.1:2719371-2719529 GCF_015228065.2 Penaeus monodon
TTGTTCCTTTCAGCATATTTTGATTACAAAAAATATATATGTGTGTATTGTTTCAATGGTGTAATAAAATAAGTGCAATCTGTACATTTTTTTCTCGACTTTCCGTGTGTGTCTGTGTGCTCAGAAGTGCCTGAAAAAAAGGGACGAGCGACCGAATT
>NC_051408.1:2719620-2719940 GCF_015228065.2 Penaeus monodon
AGATCGATTATATGTATGGCATCATTAACACCTTTCTATGAGCGCTGATACTGTGAAATGTTGCGTAGATATAAATTACATCAAATAAATATCCGTTTGATTTACATTTATCTCTCCAGATAACCTACGTACATAATAAAAATATAACAAACTGTCTATAAAACAGGCTTTACCAATCAGTCAGTTTTTGGGAACATATTTTCTCTCATAAAAGGGATCCTCGACTGAAAAAAAATTCAGATCCGGTCGCCATGAGTGAGGTGCCAAATCCATGGCTTCGAAAATATAGGTCTTAACTTCTCTAAACACGACGCTTGTAG
>NC_051408.1:2719983-2720086 GCF_015228065.2 Penaeus monodon
TAGGTTTTATAGTTATCGTTTTTCTCCAACTTATTTTTATTTCACTCACTAGCAGTAGATTTGCATTCCGTCTCACTCCAAAATATCGTGTGTATTCTTGGTA
>NC_051408.1:2720723-2720898 GCF_015228065.2 Penaeus monodon
CTAAACATGAACCTATATAAGTAAAAATTATCCTTCGAACCGGATTCAAACCAGTGACCTATGGATGTCTGCTGCCGATCCAACTACAGTCCACCGCACTACCAACTGAGCTATCGAAGGCGTGGCAGAGGCGTCTCTTGGCTTCAGGGAAAAGGATTGAGAAATTAGGATACAC
>NC_051408.1:2720990-2721075 GCF_015228065.2 Penaeus monodon
AGGAGAGCGGAGAGGAAAGGGAGAGAAGGGAGGGGAGGAGGAAGAAGAGAGAGAGAGAAGAGAGGATAGAGAAGAGAAGGAGAGA
>NC_051408.1:2721179-2721544 GCF_015228065.2 Penaeus monodon
GGTAAGTAAACGCTAATACAATGAGGCCTGAGACTAATTAAACACACACACCTAACGAATAACTTGCGAATGATATCAATTCTTAAGAAAAAAAAAAGTTGAACACGAGAACAAGACCAGTAAACAGAGGCAATATTGCTCGCGAACGTCAGCGCGAGATGGTTCTACCACATCAACTTCCAGACCCTAAAATAACCACAACTTTCTGCTATCATGCTTGGACTGAAACATAGCTGTGAGGCCTCTTAGGTTCATCACCAGAGTCCTCTTCTCCAAGGCAACATAGCGGATATCCTGCACAAGAGAAATGGAAAAGGATAGAGAGACAGGATATTCGTTCATGCTATAGAGGATTGTGAGATCTT
>NC_051408.1:2724853-2724940 GCF_015228065.2 Penaeus monodon
TACCAAGAATACACACGATATTTTGGAGTGAGACGGAATGCAAATCTACTGCTAGTGAGTGAAATAAAAATAAGTTGGAGAAAAACG
>NC_051408.1:2724999-2725318 GCF_015228065.2 Penaeus monodon
CTACAAGCGTCGTGTTTAGAGAAGTTAAGACCTATATTTTCGAAGCCATGGATTTGGCACCTCACTCATGGCGACCGGATCTGAATTTTTTTTCAGTCGAGGATCCCTTTTATGAGAGAAAATATGTTCCCAAAAACTGACTGATTGGTAAGCCTGTTTTATAGACAGTTTGTTATATTTTATTATGTACGTAGGTTTATCTGGAGAGATAAATGTAAATCAAACGGATATTTATTTGATGTAATTTATATCTACGCAACATTTCACAGTATCAGCGCTCATAGAAAGGTGTTAATGATGCCATACATATAATCGATCT
>NC_051408.1:2725406-2725539 GCF_015228065.2 Penaeus monodon
TTTTTAATTCGGTCCGCTTCCTTTTTTTCAGGCATTCTGAGCACACAGACACACACGAAAGTCGAGAAAAAAATGTACAGATTGCACTTATTTTATTACACCATTGAAACAATACACACATATATATTTTTTG
>NC_051408.1:2725865-2726711 GCF_015228065.2 Penaeus monodon
GTAAATAGAAAACTAGGGAAAGAAATACCAAAATCAAACAGTATTTTTTTCAAACACTAATAACCATCTTATTAAATTTGAAGCCTGTGCACAAAGAGCTGATAATTCCCCTCCACTTGGAAATTCTTCTGAAAGGTCAAAAGATTATAAACTGCCCGACATTGACCTTTCAGCTTCTTCCTTAAAACATAGCCATATATCGCATGAAATATATCTGCATTCTATCTTTCCTTTACCACTTCTGAAATGATTTCTGTGATTGCAGTCAGAAACTCCCAAATGACACTGGCTAATAATGCTTTGTTAAAAAGGGTTACTTACATATTAATTTTCTCATAAATCACACACACTTTGGTATTGAGACTTATCACTCCTTGATCTCTTGTTCGTAAAAGGCTGTGATCTGGATGGATGAAGACTGCGCTCCGGTGAAGACCAATGATTATTCCGTGCATATAGTTTGACATGCAAAAACTAGGACTGCTTCCTTATTTGAAAATTAAATGCCCAATGCAAGTTTAAGTGGAGGGGGAGGGGAGGGGGCTTGTTTGCCTTTGACGGAGCGCCGACAGGGATGGATGACGCCCGTTGCTGCAAGGCTAGTGGCGAAAACGCTGATGTATCGTGATAATTTACGATATTTGATCTGAATGATTAATATGTTTATATATATAAAAAAAAAAAAAAATCTTTTTGGCTGCCAATCTCAAGCTATTTAGAAACAACAGTTGATGAATTCCGTGAATATGATTAGCTGAGAATCCCTCAAACAATTTCAATTTTCGAGAATCAACATCATAATATCTCAACCAACGCCTCTTAACAAACATAAAGAAAATAATTATC
>NC_051408.1:2726748-2727158 GCF_015228065.2 Penaeus monodon
CAACGACCCTTATGGTTAGCAAAGCGACCTCTGCCGTACATAAAAAAAAAAAAAGGGAAAAGCTTTGTACATCCCGGTCCCTACAAAGTGTTTCCAGGTTGGCGGGTCAGAGGTACCAAAATTTGGATTCGTTTTGTAGCAGTTAATAGGTCTTTTACCTTAACAAAGCCAAAGTTTAGGTGTGAATGTACTGCAGATAAGTAAATGGTGAAGTGAAATATAGACGACGAAAAACAAGCATTTGAACAGTTTGTAATACTATGAATAAGATGTTACTAGTTTTTAAAAAACACATGAGACGAAAGAAAGTATCAAATGTATTTTAAATAAAATTATGCAGAGGATTTTGATGCTTAAAATTTCCTCCCATGCCGGACAGATTCAATCAAACCAAACTCAGTAAAGGGTTT
>NC_051408.1:2727195-2727647 GCF_015228065.2 Penaeus monodon
TCACAAACAAGCAATTTGTACTCAAAAAAAACATTACTCATCTGGAATTAAAAACCGTAATTTTTCGTCTCGTAATTGGTAGGATTCATTTTCTCTTTTAATAAAAATCAAGTTAAAAACCAAAAATATTTTTTTTCCACACATATTTTTTCTTCAACAATATGGCCAAAAGAGGAAATACTTAACTCGTACTACAAAACCTCCCCAACCATTCCACTTGGTTAGGTCTCTTTTTAAATAAAATACTACACATAATTCATCTTCAAAACGAATGTAATTTCCCTTGAAACAAGATTGCTAGCAAGAGTCCCGTCTCTCTGCGACCTTGCTGACCCGCGTTTAATTCCCTTGTAGTGAATCCAACGGGGGGGACGAGGAATTTTGGGCGAGGACGGGGACCATCGCCCCTTTTCAAACAGAGGCTGTCAGCGCGGGTGCGAGTCTCAGGAAAC
>NC_051408.1:2727781-2727928 GCF_015228065.2 Penaeus monodon
GGGGTAGAACTAGGAGATGCTGTTACAAATGGGTTTTGTCATTTTATTTATTTTTAATGATTATTATATTTTTGTATGAATTTTTATTCTCGTTTTCATTCAAATATCCGCATATGAGAGCACATTCTTCCTGACGAATAAAGTCAC
>NC_051408.1:2728223-2728303 GCF_015228065.2 Penaeus monodon
ACGAGGTTTAAGGGGGTGAGATAGAATCTTTAACTTTTTATTAATTCTTAATAGGTGATGTGCTTTTTTGCGGGGGGGGT
>NC_051408.1:2729467-2729535 GCF_015228065.2 Penaeus monodon
ATTTAATAAATCTTTTTACGTGTTTTAAGATTTCCCGGGCTTTTTAGCTGTTTTGAAAATTTGTGACC
>NC_051408.1:2729645-2729807 GCF_015228065.2 Penaeus monodon
ATCTTCAAAGCTTTTATTTCGTGATCCCCTTCGTATTCCCTCAGCTTTCAAGGGTTGATACCCATTGAAAGTGAATGAGAAGGGTAGAGTGGGTGAGGGGGTTTTATAATGAAATAATGGGGGTTACCTTTTTTTAAAATTTTTTTTTGCGGGGGAAAAAGT
>NC_051408.1:2730045-2730265 GCF_015228065.2 Penaeus monodon
AGTTTTTCTTTATTTTTTGTGAATCATTACACCCACATATCTGTACATATCTAGAGGTAACCCCCCCCCATTCCCTTTCACACAGGTGTAGTTAAAAAGCACAAGAAGCAATAAACCACATTTTAAAATGAAAATATAAGAGTTTCAAACAACCCTAAATTTTTATTATTTTTTTTATTTTATTATTTTATTTATTATTTTCATTTTAATCGTATGATTA
>NC_051408.1:2730372-2731246 GCF_015228065.2 Penaeus monodon
TTGTGTAATATCACTTAATCAAATTCTTATTCACACCACAAACAGCTATATTTTAAAAAAAAACCCGAGACAAAAATGCAAAAAAATGATAGCAGCGAAAAGTATTTTGACACCAGAGTTAACAAATGACAACGGGGAAAGGGCTTTATAGTATAGAATACATTTGGTTCTAATTTTTTTCCTGAAAACCTATAACACAAGGCATACCATACGAGCAGCAAAATTTTTAAACACTGAATATAGGGGGCTGTTATCGTAAATGCAATATAAAATCAATGGCAAATTTGCTGTTATAAATAGCACTGGGATTGTTTAAGTCAATAATGAAAATAAGTGTGTGCAGTATAAATGTAAATCACTCATTTCTCAATAATTTATTTTAATCTAGTATATAATGCTGAGACTAGAAATATGAATATCTTATTAATTTTTCTTAAGAACGCTGAAATTCTCTAAAATTTCAAAATGAACTCTAGTTTTAAAAAAAAATATTGAACAGTTTTTGAAAAAACGTTTGTAGCTTCTGAAGAACTGCTTAAAAATGTAAATCAGAAGGGTTCTACATACTAAATTTAGAAATTATAAATAACACGACAATTTTTAAACCAGCAACGTAATTATCATTTTGTGAAATTTTAATACATTATGAACAGTTCACGCTATAGTTAAGTAATTAAATCATTATGTACACCAGAAAAAAAAAAATTGACACATAAAGAGGTTTTGAGGAGTTTGTAATAATAGTGTGTGAAAATGTCTTCAAAATTTCCATGCAAAATTATTTAATCAAAATTATTGTTTCCGATTGAAAATATGATTCTAAAACGTTGATAATAATACGAGTAACAAAACTAAACGAGATAACGTAATTGAT
>NC_051408.1:2731577-2732013 GCF_015228065.2 Penaeus monodon
CACGCATTTCAAAAAACGACACAAAAACCTTCCTCCTTATGGAAAAAAAATTAACAAGACCAGAGCATCTTGAGAACTTTCTTGAACACCAAGAACAAGACGGTGATGACGAAGCAAAGGATTTCAATGGCTGAGATGACAGAAGCCCCCAGACAGATACCGATGTGCCCGCCGATGCTGCCTGTATTGGGGATTAAAGAGAGAGAAAAAAAAAACTGACTGGCGTTATTTACCGCCAGATATTACACAATTAGAGAATAGGTAGGTATAAGATTACAGAATTCCTGCCGGTATTACCTGGGTTGGAGGGAGAGAAGGGTGTGTCTTGGCTTAAACTCTGTGGTTGCATACGTGTAGAGAATGAAGTACACAGTCATTTTAGTGCTATGTGGGGACCCTGGTGTTTGGGACGTGCGTGTGGTAAAATATTAGTCGT
>NC_051408.1:2732553-2732718 GCF_015228065.2 Penaeus monodon
CCCCGAATAAAAAATCTTGAGATATAATAATTACTCATTACTGAGACTAAGAAGACGTATACACAAAAATGAAAAATATTTATCACTCTCTATATAAATATCTATCAGATAAGTAGACAGATCAATAAAAATATTTATCACTCTCTATATAAATATCTATCAGAT
>NC_051408.1:2732829-2733107 GCF_015228065.2 Penaeus monodon
CTTCCCGCTTTGAAAATACCATTATCGACAAAACTTATAAAAATGATAACGAATATAAATATCAATACGTCACAGTAACCTCATGACACTATTAAAAAAACGGGGAAAACCTTTGTAAAAAAAAAAAAAAACGTATACTTACTGAACCACATTTCAAAGTTGGGTTTAGACTGGTAATCTCCCTGTAGGTTAACGATGGATAATAGACGGTCGCCAGGGATACTGTCACGTTACTGCGTGGGAGAAAAGACAGGGCTGATTTTATGGTTTACAATGGG
>NC_051408.1:2733453-2733619 GCF_015228065.2 Penaeus monodon
CCACTTTATCTTTCTATCTTTCTTTGTTATTTATCTTACAATGTGGAAAGAAAAAACATTTTTTTAATGTTACAGTGAAGGAGAATTTTGAAGGTATGACTATTTTATTGTGTTCCTGAAATGACGATGATGATGATTTTTTTTAAATGTGAGCTAATTTTATCTA
>NC_051408.1:2733951-2734576 GCF_015228065.2 Penaeus monodon
TCTCAAGCGCAGGTGCATGAGGGGGCAAGGAACTTTGCACTGTTTTTCCCCCGAATTCCTCTGAACACAAACACTCAACCATGCAATTATTTTCATGAAGGCGTCACCATACACCAACCGCATCCTCTAAACGTTCTTGTTCCCTCACCAAAAAACCCGACTGTGACAACAGCTCGGGCAACCGCTGACATCACTGACAGAGGCTTTGGCAACGTCGCTGGCATATGCTATGATAACACTTCTGGCACACTGACAAAGGCTCTGGCAACGTCATTGGCATTGCTCTGACAGCATTTTCTGGCAACCCCTGACAAAGGCTCTGGCAACATCACTTGACAAAAGTTCTAGCAGCGCTATGCCACTATCTCTGTCTAAAAAAAGTTCCCTCAGCATCACCTGACAACCCCTTTTCACTCACTCGATCCCCCTGCTACCTGAGCTCCCCCTCCACGACGCCGCCTGGCTGAAGAGGCGCGGACCTGCCTGGCAGAAGGGCCCCGACGAGAAACCGGCCTTCAGGGGGCCCGGGCCCCCACGCGGCTGCGGAATTCCCCGGGGTGGCAGATCTCGGGGGGGGAGGCGGGTGGCCCTGAGGGAGGCAGGGGGGGGGGTATATACGCATTAG
>NC_051408.1:2734950-2735096 GCF_015228065.2 Penaeus monodon
GTCAAAAAACATGGCAGCGATTACGTAAACCACGTGAGCTAGTGAGTCGCACTTACCGCTCGATTTTGCCGAATTGCTATCATGTCGTCATAAAACAGGGGCGGAGATTGTCTGTTCCTGGCGGGGGGAGGGGAAGTGTTAGATTC
>NC_051408.1:2735232-2735339 GCF_015228065.2 Penaeus monodon
ATCCTTCCACTTCTTCCGCTAAAAGTCAGCCTAATAATAAAATTTCAAAAAATAACCGAAAACAATAATAAAAAAAGACAATCGTACCCCCAACAATACCCCCCCCC
>NC_051408.1:2735359-2735591 GCF_015228065.2 Penaeus monodon
CACGATCGAAATAAACCAACCAACGAAAAGCTAATCGCCACCTACCCGGAAAATAGTCTCCAGAGACTACAGGGAGGCTTTCCCATCGGTGACGAGGCTGCTGAAGATGCTGTAGGAAAACGCAGTTCACGGTAGTGTTTGAGGAGCAGTGGGCGTGGCGAGGAGGTGGGGGACGCACGTAGGGTCAGACCACGGCCAGACGCCCCTTTGGGCAAACCGCGGTTGTCCATCT
>NC_051408.1:2736072-2736140 GCF_015228065.2 Penaeus monodon
CGGAAAAGTTAAATTCTATGAGTTACATATAACCAGATAAACGACAGAAAAACGGCAGATAGACGCGA
>NC_051408.1:2736170-2737157 GCF_015228065.2 Penaeus monodon
CAACTAAAGCTATCATTCTGTCCCGTATCTTTTTCTCTTTAAAGTCTGTTTTTTCACCTGGATCCTGAAATGCTGACACACGGTAGGTTACGAGGAGAGAAAGACCACACAATGATCTGATATAATGACACCATATGATACGGTAATATCACGAGAGGCCGTTTTTTGCCTGTAGGGTTTGGATCAGTAGGAAAATCCTCCACCTCACCCCATCCCCCATTTCCCTATTTCATAGTTCATTAAGTCTACGTGGCGTTTGTATTAACCATAGTTGTGTACCATCTATCGATAGTCATCAAGGCCAGAGGAAGTTCACTAACAATGGGAACTATAGACTAACACACCGGGGTGCTCATACTAGTTGTGTAAAGGCCCCAGTGACTATAGTTGATGGGTTTAACCTACAAAACCACAGAGATGTTTTCGATAACCCTGGCGTTCAGGCTAGTTTTAAATTGCTAATAATTTTTTTTATGATGGGTAAAATGACCTATTTTGGGTCCAACTTGCCCTATAGGCACGTGGAAATCTTGGTCAGTTTTTAAACGTATGAGTATGCATTTTTTTTTTCTTATACTAAACAAAGTTTTTGTGTGGATAATCAAAGAACTTCAAAATTTACTCGAGTAAAACAGTGACTATTTGGAGTCTTTCTTTCTTTGAAATAGACTCCACCAAAAGCCGAAAAGGAGAAACAGCTAAATCAAACAAAAAACTCGCTCGACCGACCATAAAGAAACACGCTTCTTTTATTTACAAACAAATTGACACAAACATCTAATATCTTTTCATATGACGTTTTCTCTCTTCCTAAAATTATATTATATTTTAAACGGATGATGGCAGCTTCATTGTATAAAAGGCTAGTTAGTCTATGTTGTTTTAAGTATCAAATATCGATATTTTTGTCTGCATACTTATCTGTTTTTATTCCTACTTTCATTTATCCACGATCATCCATCCTAGTGCGTTGGAGATTCTTTCGGG
>NC_051408.1:2737184-2737487 GCF_015228065.2 Penaeus monodon
ACGTCGGTCTGTAAGAATGAGCGAACGACAATGACGGGGCCTCATTGGTGAATTTCGAAACAGTTCCCTCATGAGACCTCGAATCCGCTGAACTACAAGGAAACAATATAGGTATGAATAATCAATGGACCGGA
Source organism: Penaeus monodon (assembly GCF_015228065.2). Lineage (NCBI taxonomy): Eukaryota > Metazoa > Arthropoda > Malacostraca > Decapoda > Penaeidae > Penaeus > Penaeus monodon. The sequence continues at coordinate 2,737,319 of NC_051408.1, forward strand.
TTAATAGATTACCGGCAAAGAAATATGCAGGGCTTGGCAAGATAGCGTAACGTGCAATAGCAGTAGTGAAGACCATTTCCTTTATGCAATAGTGTGTGAAATGGTTTCCCTTCATAGTTTTCTGAGACTATTCCAAAGCTACGGATGATTTTGATGTGTTTATCGGAAG
>NC_051408.1:2737580-2738442 GCF_015228065.2 Penaeus monodon
GAGAATTTTTTACCGTGAAGGCAAACGTTTTCTTCTTCCTCTTCTTCGAGAGAGATAAAAGAGGAAGGCAGAGTACTGCTGCAACAGCCCCGTTTAACCCCCTCCCAGAATATACCCGGGTATAGCTTGGGCTAGTCTAGTATACCCCCCAGGGTATAATAGGGCCTACCAAGCCTACTTTATTCCTCCGGGTATAAAATAGGCTAGTCTTAACTGTACCTCCCCCCCTCCCCCCCGCCAGAATATACCCCTGTTACAATTAGTAGCAAATCCTTTTTTTTTCTTAAACCATAACTATTACGTAATGTCTCCCAGTCAACTTTGATTGATGTCAGAAGGTTATTGTATGTAATTCCGACTTAAAAATAGGAATATAGATTAGTGCAGGGTTTTAAAAAGGAGGCCCAGCAAGGTTTTCATGGAGGTAAAATAGCCTGTTTGGTAAAAGTGTTATAGATAATTTATCGAGTTATGATAACAACTTAAAAATTCTTCATATATAAATTTCTAGCTTTCATGCTTTAAAGTGATCGTACCATAGTTGAAATGCTAAATTACCGAGAGGCCACAGATGCGCCCGAAACAGGTACCCTTCTATACGTTGAGTTTTATTCAAAACGTCTTTTTTTTTTCTTATAGATATTTCTCATAACTTGTTTTAGAAGATTAAGTCAACAATATTGATTTATAACAATGGTATCTGGAGGAAGACGCATCAAGAAATTAAGTAGACGTAGCATTCCAATTTATGGGGAAAAAAATTAATCCCGAGGGCACTATGGCTTAAAGATTCAGTCATAAAACGTTAGTTATCATTTCGGAAACAGTAGTGTGCTCAGAGGCTATTAGACCTACTATTTTT
>NC_051408.1:2738608-2738940 GCF_015228065.2 Penaeus monodon
TTTCGGATTAAAGGAAGCCTTACGTGGTGGTCTACCTATCTGTGCTTTCGCTACATAGAACACAATGCAGGAAGATTGCGTCACGGGCCTGGCTTCCTTAGTTAAAAGAATAAAGAAGATTCACTTGTCCCAAATGACAACACAAGGCGTGCAATATGATGCTTTAATGAACCCAACGAACTCACAAATGCATGTCATATTTACTCAGTGTTCACTTTTTACTGACCAGAATAAATTCGCAAGTTCACTAGTTATAGTAACAATGTGGCTTTTGTTTTGAAATGAGCATATTGCTTATGATGATAATAATAATATAGGAGTGGGATAGCTCC
>NC_051408.1:2739694-2740270 GCF_015228065.2 Penaeus monodon
TATCAAATAGTAAGAAGACTTCCCAATTTTAACCATCAATTTAGTACCTGTCCTGACCCTAGTCACAAAAATGTTCGTGCCAAATTTCCTAAACATTGCAACCTGTACAATATGAAAAAATCATTACAATTCAATGCACAATGAATCCTGCAGTTTGGGAGCTAAAAACCTACCTCCCTCAACCCCAGGTGTTATCCTCCTGCAGTAATGTAAATATGCTTGTTTTACTCTGGCCTCGCCCTTTTGCCTGGCTTGGCCTAACTTTAACCCCGGTATAATCCAGGATAGTCTAAAATATTCCCCGGGTATTTTCCGGCCAGGGGGGGGGGGGAGGTATATTCCCTACTACACGGGGACCCCCCCCCCCTTACATAGAAAGAGGAAGAAGACACGGAATAAAAATGAAGGAATTCCCCGTTTTTTTTTCCTTGTTTCCCTACGTACCGATAGAAATATACAAAAAAAAAAACAATGTAACAAAGTAACCACGATTTCAGCCAATTGGACGAGACAAGATTTCAGAAATCAAACACGAATTTTCTTCTTTTTTTTTTCTTTAACTCCTAGATTTTTAGA
>NC_051408.1:2740314-2740595 GCF_015228065.2 Penaeus monodon
AGTTCGTAATGTAAACCAAACCCCGGCGGACGTAGCTATGTTAAAGTAGCATATCCTCCCTATGTTAAAATGGACCCTTTCATCTCCACTCCACTTGACGTCATGTCCTGAGGTACCTGTCAAGACGGCAGGTTTATTTATTTCATTCTATCGTATTTTAGTTATAAAAAATAGTTTCTTTCTTGTGTAATGTTGTCTCTGTTCTTTGAAAGTTACTTTAAATACGGAGAAAAAATCATCTTTTGCACTGATGATTCATTTTGAGACGTATAAACAGCTGA
>NC_051408.1:2741298-2741414 GCF_015228065.2 Penaeus monodon
TGTCCAGAGACAAAGCTGATTTTTTTTTTTTTTCCGGATTCCAACGTGAAATTTTGTGCAATACTGTTTAGTTTGCTCGCGAAAGGGGAATTGTTTTGGTGTGTGAATGCTTGAAG
>NC_051408.1:2741826-2741986 GCF_015228065.2 Penaeus monodon
ACACCTACGACGGAGTTAATCGGGGCGGCTGACTGACCCCCCGGGCGGGGATGGCCTCGCTTGTGGGGGGCTGGGGTGGGGGCACGTTTTGACAGGGGGGAAGGGTCAGGCCCGGCGAGGTCAGAAAAAGTCGTCCTGCACGAAGGTCAGGGCAAGCTGA
>NC_051408.1:2742009-2742363 GCF_015228065.2 Penaeus monodon
AGATGGGAAGTATTTAAAGATAAGAAAGTATTGAAAATCAAAAATTTAATTAAAAAGATTAAAATAAAAAAAAAAAAAAAAAAATTTACAAATTGAAATACAGAAATAAAAACAATTAAAATATTTTTTTTTTAAATCTTTAAATAAAACATTAAAAACCCAAAAAACCCTTTTTTACTTTATTTTTTTTTTACAGAAATAAAAACAATTGAAAAAAATTTTATTTTTTTTCCCCATAAAGACATTAAAATCAAAAACATTTTACACATTAAAATCATTTACAGAAAAAAAAATCAATTAAAACATTCTATTTTTTCTCTAATAAAAAAAATTAAAATCAAAACCCTTTTACAC
>NC_051408.1:2742383-2742702 GCF_015228065.2 Penaeus monodon
CAAAAAGGGAAAAAATAAACATTCTTTTTTAAAAAAATCATTAAAACGAAAACCTCTTACACATTGCAAATCATTTTTTTTTCCAAAATAAAAGCAATTGCTACTTTCCGTCGCCCTTTGTGAGTGGAGCAGAACGACAAACCCATTGCGCTTCTCCACGTCTGGGCGAACGTGGGGGTGAAAATTTTTTCCCCCAAAAACAATGCCGTGGGCTGACGGTGGCGTGAGGAAGCTGCTGCAACATTCTTGGCCCTTTTAAGGGTTTTGACGTTTAAAAACAGCCGAGAATCAGATCCCCGCAGCTGTTTGGGAATCGGTT
>NC_051408.1:2742994-2743186 GCF_015228065.2 Penaeus monodon
CTTTTTTTTCCCCCCCCCCTATTTTTTGTCATTTTTTTACAATGAAATATTCTGAACTAAAATGTTTTTTTAAATTTAAAAAATGCTAAATTATTTCTGAAGTTTTTTGTCATAATATTATTTTAATTTCTTCCAATCACGTGTTTTTTTAAACGGCTAAATCCCAAATTCATCACTATTTTTAAGATCCCC
>NC_051408.1:2743612-2743870 GCF_015228065.2 Penaeus monodon
CACCCCTAACACCAGTACTTACGTGAAGAAAACTCGAAAACATTTTCATGAAGTCATCGTCAAAAAGGGGAACGAACGCGTCGTAAAATTTCGAAGCGTTTCTGAGCGTCTCGTTCTTTGGGGTGAAACAGCCCCCCACCCGAGGCCCCCTTCAGACTCGCGACGAGGAAGTTCAGCACTCTTTTCTATAAGTTATCGCAGGGAAAAAATTGGGGGGAGTTAAAAGTTCCTTGTTTTTAAGTTCCCAAGAGGGGGATG
>NC_051408.1:2744489-2744622 GCF_015228065.2 Penaeus monodon
AAATTTTTTGGACATCATTTCCGTCAAGTATAAAACGAGATTTCTTATTTTCCAATATTTTAAAAACAGAAAAGTTTTTGTAGCAAACATGCAGAACATACAATAATCACACGTGTTTGTATATGAGATTCTG
>NC_051408.1:2744664-2745005 GCF_015228065.2 Penaeus monodon
AACCCTGCGGTGAGTATAAATATATGTTTTAAAACACGAAAAACATACGATTTTTTTTTTATAACCGTGGGGTGAGTAAAATAATGTTTTAAACACGACAACATAAAAAAATAAAAAAAACAAATCAAAACGAAACAGGAAAAAAAATAGCATACCATTCTCGTAAACAAACGAAAATGTAATTATTGTAAATTCCCTCAAGATATCTTTTTTTAAAGATGCCGGTTGCAAATCAAAAAGGGCATCGCTTTCCCCATGGCCCTGCTTGTTTTAAAAACACGACCTGGAATAGAAAGCAAAATAAAACTCTTTCTTGTTTTTTGACGCCTAGTGCGTGTATG
>NC_051408.1:2745553-2745623 GCF_015228065.2 Penaeus monodon
TTCTGAAACGTTCCTGTGTCTCGGATTAAATACCTCGAGATGCATTCGGCTGCGCAGGGGTACACAATGC
>NC_051408.1:2746226-2746301 GCF_015228065.2 Penaeus monodon
TTCTTATTGAATCAACTGATTTATCTATAAGTTCCTTTTCCAACCAAATATTTTTAAAGTCTTCGTCGCAAATAA
>NC_051408.1:2746608-2746676 GCF_015228065.2 Penaeus monodon
GCATTGTGTACCCTGCGCAGCCGAATGCATCTCGAGGTATTTAATCCGAGACACAGGAACGTTTCAGA
>NC_051408.1:2747145-2747402 GCF_015228065.2 Penaeus monodon
CGTGCGTATCTGGGCCATGCGTAGTATTCGGGACATCCGTGCGTGTCTGTCAGTCTGTATGCATACAGCATAGCCTTTTCAAAAAACAAGAAAAGAGTTTTTATTTGCTTTTATGTCCGGGTCTGTTAAGAAAGCAGGGCCGGGGGGAAAGGACCCTTGTGATGATAGAATCTGGATCTTCAAAAACGTATCTTTGAGGGTAATTTACGAAATTTTACATTTTACGTTATGTTCACGAGAATGCGAATGCTATCTTT
>NC_051408.1:2747443-2747554 GCF_015228065.2 Penaeus monodon
ATGTCATGCTGTGTTGAAATATATATTATACCACCGCACGGATCATTTAAAAAAAAAAAAAAAACGTATGTTAGGCGTGTTAAAAAAGTATATTTTTTACTCACCCCACGG
>NC_051408.1:2747606-2747715 GCF_015228065.2 Penaeus monodon
GGTGATTATGTAGTTCTGCTTTTGTACAAATACTTTTTTTTTAAAATATTGCGAAAATAATGAAGTCCGTTTTTTTAAATGACGAGAAAGAAGGGCACAAAAAACTTTC
>NC_051408.1:2748609-2748988 GCF_015228065.2 Penaeus monodon
CTCAAAACAAGGAATTTAACTCACCCCATTTTTTTCCCTGCAGATAATTTATAGACAAAGAGGGCGAACTTCCTCTCGGAGTTGAAGGGGCCTCGGGTGGTGAGATTTTCCGAAGCAAGAGACGTTCAAAAAACGCTCGAAATTCTTACGACGGTTCTTTTGCCGGGTTTTTTCGATGACTTCATAAAAAGCTTTCGGTTTGTTTTACCGTAAGTACTGGTGTTAGGTGGTTTTGTTTTTTTTTTTTTAAATTTTTTTTGAGATTTTTTTTTTCTGATGTTTTATTTTTTGTGTTTCTTCTTTTCTTTTCTTTTTCTTTTTTTGAGGGAAATACCTAGGGTTTTTTTTGGGCGTTTTTTTTTTTTTTTTTTTAGATCCT
>NC_051408.1:2749191-2749343 GCF_015228065.2 Penaeus monodon
TTGGGTCTTAGAAAGTGATAAATTTTAGATTTAGCCGTTTAAAAACACGTGTTTGGAAGAAAATTACAATAATATTAGACAAAAAATTCATAAAAATTTTAGCATTTTTTAATTTAACAACATTTATTTCAGATATTTCAGAACAAATGACA
>NC_051408.1:2749631-2749950 GCF_015228065.2 Penaeus monodon
TTAAAACAACACTTTCCCAAAAACAGTGCGAGGATTGATTCTCGGGCTTCAAGTCAAAACTTCTTGAACGGCCAAGAATGGCAGCAGCTTTCCCCCCGCCCACCTCACGCCCACGGCATTGCTTTTGGGGGGAAAAAATTCACGCCCGTTCGACCAGACGAGGAGACAGCGCAGAGGGTTTTTCGCTTGGCGCACTCACCGAAGGGACGGAAAGTAGCAAATGCTTTTTTTTCTGGAAAAAAAAAGATTTTCAAGGTAAGAGGTTTTTGATTTTAATGATTTATTTTAAAAAAGAAAGTTTTTATTGTTCCTATTCTGT
>NC_051408.1:2749967-2750426 GCF_015228065.2 Penaeus monodon
TGTGTAAAAGGTTTTATTTTAATTTTTTTTATAGAGAAAAAATGAATGTTTTAATGATTTTTTTTTTGTAAAGATTTTTTAAAGTGTAAAAGTTTGATTTTTAAGTCTTTTTTGAGGGGAAAAAAAAGAATTTTTTCCCAAATTGTTTTATTTTTGTAAAAAAAAAATCAATGTGTAAAAGGTTTTTGGTTTTAATGTTTTTATTTAGAATTTTTTAAAAATGTTTTAATTGTTTTTATTTCTGTATTTTAATTTGTAAAGTTTTTATTTATTTATTTTAATCTTTTTAATTAAATTTTTGATTTTCAATATTTTCTTATCTTTAATACTTCCCTTCCTCCCCTCCCCCCCTCAGCCTTTGACCTGACCTTCGTGCAGGACGACTTCCTCCTGACCTCGCCTGGCCTGACCCTGTCCCTCCTGTCGAACGTACCCGGGCCCAGCCTCACATAAAGCGAG
>NC_051408.1:2751007-2751132 GCF_015228065.2 Penaeus monodon
TTCGACACACGAAAACAATTCCTTGCCAGCGAGCAAACTAATCCAGTATTGCACAAAATTACACGTTGGAATCCGGAAAAAAACAACAACTCAGCTCTTGTCTCTGGACCCCGCCCCCCCCCCCT
>NC_051408.1:2752040-2752147 GCF_015228065.2 Penaeus monodon
CGTCTCAAAATGAATCATCAATGCAAAAGATGATTTTTTTCTCCGTATTTAAAGTAACTTTCGAAGAACAGAGACAACATTACACAAGAAAGAAACCTATTATTTAT
>NC_051408.1:2752179-2752309 GCF_015228065.2 Penaeus monodon
CCTGCCGTCTTGACAGGTATCTCAGGACATGACGTCAAGTGGAGTGGAGATGAAAGGGTCCATTTTAACATAGGGAGGATATGCTACATAACATAGCTACGTCCGCAGGGGTTTGGTTACATTACGAACT
>NC_051408.1:2752348-2752447 GCF_015228065.2 Penaeus monodon
TCTAAAAATCTAGGAGTTAAAGAAAAAAAAAAGAAGAAAATTCGTGTTTGAGCTGAAATCTTGTCTCGTCAATTGGCTGACTCGTGGTACTTAGTTACA
>NC_051408.1:2752478-2752920 GCF_015228065.2 Penaeus monodon
CTATCGGTTACGTAGGAAAAAGGGAAAAAAAAAAAAAAAGGGGAATTCCTCATTTTTATTCCGTGTCTTCTTCCCTCTTTCTATGTAAGGGGGGGGGGGTGTCCCAGTGTAGTAGCGGGAATATACCCTCCCCCCCCCACCTCGGCCGGAAAATACCCGGGGAATATTTTAGACTATCCTGGATTATACCCGGGGTTAAAGTTAGGCCAAGCCAGGCATAAAGTGGGCGAGGCCAGAGTAACAAGCATATTTACATACTGCAGGAGGATAACACCTGGTGTTGATGCAGGTAGGTATTAGCCTCACAACTGCAGGCATTCATTGTGCATTGAATTGTAATGATTTTTCATATTGTACAGGTTGCAATGTTTAGGAAATTTGGCACGAACATTTTTGTGACTAGGGTCAGGACAGGTACTAAATTGATGGTTAAAATTGGGAA
>NC_051408.1:2753653-2753985 GCF_015228065.2 Penaeus monodon
GGAGCTATCCCACCACTATATTATTATTATTATCATAAGCAATATGCTCATTTCAAAACAAAAGCCACATTGTTACTATAACTAGTGAACTTGCGAATTTATTCTGGTCAGTAAAAAGTGAACACTGAGTAAATATGACATGCATTTGTGAGTTCGTTGGGTTCATTAAAGCATCATATTGCACGCCTTGTGTTGTCATCTGGGACAAGTGAATCTTTTTTATTCTTTTAACTAAGGAAGCCAGGCCCGTGACGCAATCTTCCTGCATTGTGTTCTATGTAGCGAAAGCACAGATAGGTAGACCACCACGTAAGGCTTCCTTTAATCCGAAA
>NC_051408.1:2754059-2755740 GCF_015228065.2 Penaeus monodon
TTCGCTTCCTCTTCCCACCTATCCACTTCCGTCCCCCTCCTTAAAAATAGTAGGTCTAATGCCTCTGAGCCACACTACTGTTTCCGAAATGATAACTAACGTTTTATGACTGAATCTTTAAGCCATAGTGCCCTCGGGATTCATTTTTCCCCATAAATTGGAATGTTATGTCTACTTAATTTCTTGATGTGTCTTCCTCCAGATACCATTGTTATAAATCAATATTGTTGACCTTATCTTCTAAAACAAGTTATGAGAAATATTTCTAAGAAAAAAAAAACGCGCTAAATCTAAGCCATTAGACGTTTTGAATAAAATTCAACGTATAGAAGGGTACCTGTCTCGGGCGCATCTGTGGCCTCTCGGTAATTTAGCATTTCAACTATGGTACGATCACTTTAAAGCATGGAAGCTAGAAATTTATATATTAAGAACTTTAAGTTGTTATCATAACTCGATAAATTATCTATAACACTTTTACCAAACAGGCTATTTTACCTCCATGAAAACCTTGCTGGGCCTCCTTTTAAAACCCTGCACTAATCTATATTCCTATTTTTAAGTCGGAGGAACATATGATAACCTTCTCACCTCAATAAAAGTTGACTGGGAGACATTACGTAATAGTTATAGTTTAAGAAAAAAAAAAGGATTTGCTACTAATTGTAACAGGGGTATATTCTGGCGGGGGGGGAGGGGGGGAGGTACAGTTAAGACTAGCCAATTTTATACCCGGAGGTATAAAGTAGGCTTGGTAGGCCCTATTATACCCTGGGGGGTATACTAGACTAGCCCAAGCTATACCCGGGTATATTCTGGGAGGGGGTTAAACGGGGCTGTTGCAGCAGTACTCTGTCTCCCTCTTCTGTCTCTCTCGAAGAAGAGGAAGAAGAAAACGTCATATGAAAAGATATTAGCTGTTTGTGTCAATTTGTTTGTAAATAAACGAAGCGTGTTTCTTTATGGTCGGTCGAGCGAGTTTTTTGTTTGATTTAGCTGTTTCTCCTTTTCGGCTTTTGGTGGAGTCTATTTCAAAGAAAGAAAGACTCCAAATAGTCACTGTTTTACTCGAGTAAATTTTGAAGTTCCTTTGATTATCCACACAAAAACTTTGTTTAGTATAAGAAAAAAAAATTGCATACTCATACGTTTAAAAACTGACCAAGATTTCCACGTGCCCATAAGGCAAGTTGGACCCAAAATAGGTCCTTTTACCCATCATACAAAATTATTAGCAAGTAAACTAGCCTGAACCCCAGGGTTATCGAAAACATCTCTGTTGGTTTTGTAGGTTAAATCATAAAACTATAGTCACTGGGGCCTTTACACAACTTGTATGAGCACCCCGGTGTGTTAGTCTATAGTTCCCATTATTAGTGAACTTCCTCTGGCCTTGATGACTATCGATAGTTGGTACACAACTAGGGTTAATACAAACGCCACGTAGACCTAATGAACCATGAAATAGGGAAATGGGGGATGGGGTGAGGTGGAGGGTTTTCCTACTGATCCAAACCCTACAGGCAAAAAACGGCCCCCTCGGATATACCGTATCATATGGTTCATTATATCGGATCATGTGTGGTTCTTTCTCTCGTAACCTACCGTGTGTCAGCATTTCAGGATCCAGGTGAAAAACAGACATAAAGAGAAAAAGATACGGGACAGAATGATAGCTTTA
>NC_051408.1:2755776-2755843 GCF_015228065.2 Penaeus monodon
TGCGGTCTATCTGCCGTTTTCTGTCGTTTATGCTGGTTATATGTAATCTAGAATTTAAACTTTTCCG
>NC_051408.1:2756199-2756434 GCF_015228065.2 Penaeus monodon
CCCCAGATGGACAACCGCGGCTTGACCAAGGGCGTCTGGCCGTGGTCTGACCCTACGTGCGTGCCCACCTCCTCGCCACGCCCACTGCTCCTCAACACTACCGTGAACTGCGTGTCCTACAGCATCTTCAGCAGCCTCGTCACCGATGGGAAATGCCTCCCTCTGCTAGTCTCTGGAGACTATTTTCCGGGTAGGTGGCGATTAGCTTTTCGTTGGTTGGTTTATTGCGATCGTG
>NC_051408.1:2756457-2756570 GCF_015228065.2 Penaeus monodon
GGGGGGGGGTATTGTTGGGGGTATCGATTGTCTTTTTTTTATTATTGTTTTCGGTTATTTTTTTTTTAATTTTATCATTAGGCTGACTTTTAGCGGGAGAAGTGGAAGGATAC
>NC_051408.1:2756749-2756940 GCF_015228065.2 Penaeus monodon
GAATCTAACACTTCCCCTCCCCTCGCCAGGAACAGACAATCTCCGCCCCTGTTTGATCGACGACATGATAGCAATTTCGGCAAAATCGAGCGGTAAGTGCGACTCACTAGCTCACGTGGTTTACGATATCGCTGCCATGTTTTCGACGCGCATCCAACGGCTTTCAGAACAGGATGGTGTAGATTGGTAAA
>NC_051408.1:2757320-2757845 GCF_015228065.2 Penaeus monodon
CGCCTCCTGCCCCGAGATCTGCCACGCCGAGGAATTCCGCAGCCGCGTGGTGGCCGCGCCCCTGAAGGCCGGTTTCTCGTCGTGGCCTTCTGCAGGCAGGTCCCGCGGCCTCTCAGCCAGGCGGCGTCGTGGAGGGGGAGCTCAGGTAGCAGGGAGATCGAGTGAGTGAAAGGTGTTGTCAGGTGATGCTGAGGGAACTTTTGTTAGACAGAGATAGTGGCATAGCTGCTGCTAGAACGGTTGTCAAGTGACGTTGCCAGAGCCTTTGTCAGTGTTGCCAGAAGTGTTATCAGAGCATATGCCAGCGACGTTGCCAAAGCCTCTGTCAGTGATGTCAGCGGTTGCCAGAGCTGTTGTCACAGTCGGGTTTTTTCTGGTGAGGAATAAGAACGTTTAGAGGCATGCGGTTGGTGTATGGTGACGCCCTTCATGAAAATAATTGCATGGTTGAGTGTTTGTTGTTCAGAGGAATTTCGGGGAATCAGTGGCAAAGTTCCTTGCCCTCTCATACACCTGCGCTTGAGA
>NC_051408.1:2758207-2758376 GCF_015228065.2 Penaeus monodon
TTTAGCTCACATAAGAAAAATCATCATCATCGTCATTACAGGAACACAATAAAATAGTCATACCTTCAAAATTCTCCTTCACTGTAACTATTAGAAAAATGTCGTTTTTTCTTTCCACATTATAAGATAAATAACAAAGAAAAGATAGAAAGATAAAGTGGGAAAAAAT
>NC_051408.1:2758821-2759421 GCF_015228065.2 Penaeus monodon
CTCCCACGCAGTAACGTGACAGTATCCCTGGCGACCGTCTATTATCCATCGTTAACCTACAGGGAGATTATCCAGTCTAAACCCAACTTTGAAATGTGGTTCAGTAAGTATACGTCTTTTTATTTTTACAAAGGTTTTTCCACGTTTTTTAATAGTGTTATGAGGTTACTTGTGACGTATTGATATTTATATTCGTTATCATTTGTTATAAGTTTTTCGATAATGGTATTTCAAAGCGGGAAGGAAAATATGCAGTATATCTCCTGTCTGATAGATGTGCATTGATCTGTTACTTAAATTGATAGATATTATATAGAGAGTGATAAATATTTTTATTGATCTGTCTACTTATCTGATAGATATTTATATAGAGAGTGATAAGTATTTTTCATTTTTGTGTATACGTCCTCTTAGCCTCAGTAATGAGTAATTATCATATCTCAAGATCATTTCGAAATTATAATGAAGAGGCACTTGGTCATTTTAGGTGAGATTAACTGGTTTAATGGTATGAGGCGTTCGAGCTTTTTCGAGTTCGTTAATTTTCGGTTATTTTGTGTAATTTTGATATTTCGAAATCGGTACGAACGTTCATAAAAT
>NC_051408.1:2759569-2759664 GCF_015228065.2 Penaeus monodon
CCGTTAATTTCGTATTTCCGTTATCTTGTTTCGTTTTGACATTTCCGTTGGCAATTATTCGAAATCGGTACAAACGTTTAAAATCTCTCTCTAAA
>NC_051408.1:2760223-2760322 GCF_015228065.2 Penaeus monodon
ACACCCGGTTTGTTAAAATTCATTATAGGGGGGAGCATATACACAAAAATAAATCCAATTATATTTACCCATGATATTAGGGACCACAACACATAATAT
>NC_051408.1:2762433-2762950 GCF_015228065.2 Penaeus monodon
AGATTTTTTCTCTGCCTATCCCTAAATATAAAGGCATCACTACAGGACTCTCAAAAATTCAAAATCCGGCCCCAACGACTAAAAGTTTCACACGCAGTCCCAAAAAACAGGGTCACACATAGCACTAAAATGACTGTGTACTCATTCTTACACGTATGCAAACCCCAGAGTTTTAAACCAAAACCCTTCTCTCCCTCCAACCCCGGTAATCCCGGGAGGGAATTTTGTAATTTATACTACCCATTCCTAATTGGTAAATTTTTGGGGAAATAAAAGCCAGTCAGTTTTTTTTTTCTCTCTCTTTAATCCCCAATACAGGCAGCATCGGCGGGCACATCGGTATCTGTCTGGGGGCTTCTGTCATCTCAGCCATTGAAATCCTTTGCTTCGTCATCACCGTCTTGTTCTTGGTGTTCAAGAAAGTTCTCAAGATGCTCTGGTCTTGTTAATTTTTTTTCCATAAGGAGGAAGGTTTTTGTGTCGTTTTTTGAAATGCGTGATCGTTTTTTTTTGTCTT
>NC_051408.1:2763298-2764098 GCF_015228065.2 Penaeus monodon
TTTTATTATAAACTTTTTTGAACATTTTTTAAATGGGAAACAAAAATTTTGATTTCAATTTTGCAGGAAATTTTGAAGAATTTTCACACACCATTATTACACATCCTCAAAACCTTTATGTGTAAATCTTTTTTTTTCGGGTGTAACATAAAGATTAATTACTTAACTAACGTGAACTGTTCTAATTTTAAAAAATTTCAAAAAAGAAAATTTACTTGCTGGAAAAATTTTGTGTGTTGTTTTTAAATTCAAATTTAGTTTGTTAATTCTGATTTCATTATTAAGCATTTTTCAGAACTACAAAAACTTTTTTTTAAAAAACTGTTCAATAATTTTTTTAAAACTAGGATTTCATTTTGAATTCAGAGAATTTCAGCTTTTTTTAAGAAAAACTAAAAAGATATTCATATTTCTAGTCTCATGCATTATATTAAAAAAATAAATTATTGAAAATGATGTATTTTCATTTAATACTGCCACACTTTTTTTATTATTGACTTTAAAAATCCCAGGCATTTTTAAAAACAAAAATTTTCCATTGATTTTTTTTCATTTTCGATAACAGCACCTATATTCGTATTTAAATTCTGCTGCTTGTATGGTAAGCCTTGGTATAAGGAATTTCAGGAAAATAATTTGAACCAAAGTGTATTTCTATACTTAAAACCTTTCCACGTTGTATTGTTAATCTGGGTTTTAAACTTTTCGCGCTACATTTTTGCATTTTTTTTTTTTTTCTCTGGTTATTTAAAATATAAGCTATGTGGTTTGGGAATAAAAATTTTTTTTAAGTAGATATG
>NC_051408.1:2764352-2764524 GCF_015228065.2 Penaeus monodon
GTAAAAATTTAGGGGTGTTGTAACAGCTCTTAGATTAGTTAAAATGTGGTTTGTCGCTTCTTTTTCTTCTTAACTACCCCCTTTGTGAAGGGGTGGGAAAGGGGTTTACATCTAGAAATTTTACAGAATGTAGGTGTAATGTTTACAAAAAAAATAAGAAAAAAAATCATCC
>NC_051408.1:2764766-2765088 GCF_015228065.2 Penaeus monodon
AAAAATAAAAGGTAATCCCCTTATTTTCATTTTAAAGAATCCCCCCCCAGCCCTTCCCCTTTTCATTCAGTTCAATAGGTTATCAACCCCTTTAAAGCGAGGGGAAAAAAAATGGGATCACAAAAAAAAGCTTTAAGAAAAGATAAAATCCCAATAACAATATTAAAAAAAAAAAAAAAAAGATAAAAAAGAAAGAAAAAAAAAAATACTAAGAACTAAAAACACAAAAAAACGAACTCAAAATTTCAAAAAAAGGGCACGAAATACAAAACAGTAAAAGCCCGGGGGGGAATCTTAAAAAACCGTAAAAAAAATTAATTTT
>NC_051408.1:2765187-2765272 GCF_015228065.2 Penaeus monodon
AAAACACACCCCAAAAAGAGACATCACCCCATTTAAAAATTTAAAAAAAAAGTTAAAAAATTCTATCTCACCCCCTTATCGCCGT
>NC_051408.1:2765521-2765614 GCF_015228065.2 Penaeus monodon
TGTGACTTGATCTCGTCAGGCAAAAATGTGCTCTCATATGCGGATATTTAAATGAAAACGAGAATAAAAATTCATACACAATATAATAATCAT
>NC_051408.1:2766046-2766405 GCF_015228065.2 Penaeus monodon
AGGGAATTAAACGCGGGTCAGCAAGGTACGCAGAGAGACGGGGACTCTTGCTAGCAATCTTGTTTTCAAGGGAACATTACATTCGTTTTGAAGACTGAAATTATGTGTAGTAGTTTTATTAACACAGAGCCCTAACCAAGTGGAATGGTTGGGGAGGTTTTTGTAGTCACGAGTTAATGTATTTTCCTCCTGTGGGCCATATTGTTGAAGAAAAAATATGTGTGGAAAAAATATATTTTTGGTTTTAACTTGATTTGATTTAAAAAGAGAAAATGAAATCCTACCACATTACGAGACGAAAAATTACGTTTTTATTAATTCCAGATTGCAGTAATGTTTTTTTTTTGAGTACAAATTGC
>NC_051408.1:2766452-2766862 GCF_015228065.2 Penaeus monodon
ATCCCTTTACTGAGTTTGTGTTTGATTGAATCTGTCGGCATGGGAGGAAATTTAAGCAATCAAAATCCACTGCATAATTTTATAAAGTACATTTGATACTTTTCTTTCGTCTCATGTGTTTTTTAAAATCTAGTAACATCTTATTCATAGTATTACAAACTGTTCAAATGCTTGTTTTTCGTCGTCTATATTTCACTTCACCCATTTACTTATCTGCAGTACAGTCAGCACTAGCTTTGGCTTTGTTAAGGCTATAAGACCTATTAACTGCTACAAAACGAAGCCAAATTTTGGTACCTCTGACCCGCCAACATGGAAACACTTTGTAGGGACCGCATGTACAAAGCTTCCTTTTTTTCTTTTTATGTACGGCAGAGGGTCGCTTTGCTAACCATAAGGGTCGTTGAAAT
>NC_051408.1:2766887-2767744 GCF_015228065.2 Penaeus monodon
AAATATATAATTATTTTCTTTATGTTTGTTAAGAGGCGTTGGTTGAGATATTATGATGTTGATTCTCGAAAATTGAAATTGTTTGAGGGATTCTCAGCTAATCATATTCACGGAATTCATCAACTGTTGTTTGGAAATAGCTTGAGATTGGCAGCCAAAAAGAAACCTTTTTTTATTTTTATATATAAACATATTAATCATTCAGATCAAATATCGTAAATTATCACGATACATCAGCGTTTTCGCCACTAGCCTTGCAGCAACGGGCGTCATCCATCCCTGTCGGCGCTCCGTCAAAGGCAAACAAGCCCCCTCCCCCTCCCCCTCCACTTAAACTCGCATTGGGCATTTAATTTTCAAATAAGGAAGCAGTCCTAGTTTTTTGCATGTCAGACTATATGCAGGAAATAATCATTGGTCTTCACCGGAGCGCAGTCTTTCATCCATCACAGATCACAGCCACTTACGAACAAAGATTTATGAAGAAAATTAATATGTAAGTAACCCTTTTTAACAAAGCATTATTAGCCAGTGTCATTTGGGAGTTTCTGACTGCAATTCACAGAAATCATTTCAGAAGTGGTAAAGGAAAGTGATAGAGATGCAGAGATATTGCATGCGATATATGGCTATGTGGTTAATGGAAGGAAGCTGAAAGGTCAATGTCGGGCAGTTTATAATCTTTTGACCTTTCAGAAGAATTTCCAAGTGGAGGGGAATTATCAGCTCTGTGCATCAGGCTTCAAATTTAAGTAAGATGGTTCTTAGTGTTTGAAAAAATACTGCTTTATTTGTGGGATGTTCTTTCCCTAGTTTTCTATTTACGTCAATGGGTCTCGAAGTGTAGTCCGTGAAAT
>NC_051408.1:2767927-2768114 GCF_015228065.2 Penaeus monodon
AGCTACTTAAAAAATTATGATGATAAGTTTGTTCCTTTCAGCATATTTTGATTACAAAAAATATATATGTGTATATTGTTTCAATGGTGTAATAAAATAAGTGCAATCTGTACATTTTCTTCTCGACTTTCCGTGTGTGTCTGTGTGCTCAGAAGTGCCTGAAAAAAGGGGACGAGCGACCGAATTA
>NC_051408.1:2768190-2768348 GCF_015228065.2 Penaeus monodon
AGATCGATTATATGTATGGCATCATTAACACCTTTCTATGAGCGCTGAAAAGGGATCCTCGACTGAAAAAAAAATCAGATCCGGTCGCCATGAGTGAGGTGCCAGATCCATGGCTTCGAAAATATAGGTCTTAACTTCTCTAAACACGACGCTTGTAG
>NC_051408.1:2768389-2768591 GCF_015228065.2 Penaeus monodon
GTTTAGGTTTTATAGTTATCGTTTTTCTCCAACTTATTTTTATTTCACTCACTAGCAGTAGATTTGCATTCCGTCTCACTCCAAAATATCGTGTGTATTCTTGGTAGTCTATATATTTGTCTGTCTATATATATGTACATCAGTACATATACTAATATGCACATGGTAAACTTTAAGCAACAGTCTTTGACGTGAAAACAAA
>NC_051408.1:2771793-2772179 GCF_015228065.2 Penaeus monodon
GAAAACCCACACACACAACACACACCAAAGATCTCACAATCCTTTATAGCATGAACGATATCTGTCTCTCTATCCTTTTCCTTTTTCTCTGTGCAGGATATCCGCTATGTTGCCTGGGAAGAGGACTCTGGTGATGAACCCAAGAGGCCTCACAGCTATTTTTCAGTCCAAGCATGATAGCAGAAATTTGTGGTTATTTTAGGGTCTGGGAATTTGATGTGGTAGAACCATCTCGCGCTGACGTTCGCGAGCAATATTGCCTCTGTTTACTGGTCTTGTTTCGTGTTCAACTTTTTTTTTCTTAAAAATTGATATCATTCGAGGTTATTCGTTAGGTGTGGTGTTTTAATTAGTCTCAGGCCTCATTGTATTAGCGTTTACTTACC
>NC_051408.1:2772494-2772852 GCF_015228065.2 Penaeus monodon
GTGTATCCTAATTTCTCAATCCTTTCCCTGAAGCAAGAGACGCCTCTGCCACCCCTTCGATAGCCAGTGGTAGAGCGCTGGACTGTAGTTGGATCGGCAGCAGACATCCATAGGTCACTGGTTTGAACCCGGTTCGAAGGATAATTTTTACTTATATAGCTTTCATGTTTAGTTTTTTATGCTATTTTTTGTTTTTGATTTTTTTTTTGTTTTTAATTTTTTTGTTTTTTTTTTTATTTTTGTTTGTTTGGTGTTTACAGATTTTTTTGTTTTATGTTTTATCTTTTGTTTAATTTTTTTTCTTTTTTTTTTTGATTTTAATTTCTTTTTGTTTTAATTTTTTGTTTGATGTTTTTAT
>NC_051408.1:2772885-2773217 GCF_015228065.2 Penaeus monodon
ATTTTAATTCGAAGCAGTTTTTACTAATATATGTTGGATGTCTAACCCATTATTTTTTTTTAACTATTAAACCCTTACTAATACATGTAAGTGTTCTTCAGGAAAGACGAATTCTCCGTAATAAAATTTTTTTTTTTTTTGGTTTTCCGAACACCACCGCTTTTTATATCATGATTTAGAAAGATTTCAGGAAAGTTCAATTCTCCAAAGTTCGCAGAATTCCTTCGCAGAAAAGGCATTTCTGGCAGACGCAGGTCGATTCGTCAAGGAGAAAACCTTATACATCTTACAGGTTATAGGAGATTGACGTCGGGGAGGAAGGTGACAGTTTG
>NC_051408.1:2773546-2774062 GCF_015228065.2 Penaeus monodon
AACTGCCGTCTAAAGTAACTAGACGGTGTGATAGTTCTGATACACACGAATCTCTCTCTCGGGCGCAGACGATAGCTGGCAGATCACAGCGCGCGTTAGGCATCAAGGCATCTAGTCTTGCACCATTTTTCTCACAAAGAACCACATATTTGTTCTTGTTCAAGTGACGTGCCTGTTTCTAACAGTGACACACGTACCAGACATTTTCTCTCCTGTGTGCGGCGAATGGTCAATATTTGTCTTTAAAAATTCATCGTCGGGTTGGTATTATTCCTAGCATAAGGGGAAAGGGTGTTGCCAACTTTTCTCAGTGTACCAAACGGACCCAAGATATTTTCCGTATCCTGGTACCGATAACCCTATCTGTACGAGCGGTGATCCCCAGTGATTAAGAAGTGAGTCAGTGCACTACACACTAGAAACATATCCCCGTGAGTAATGCCATATTAAGTACTAACAGGAACGACACCCAAGACCAGTAAATTAATTCGATCGCTTCCACGTCGAGAAACAGTA
>NC_051408.1:2774094-2774356 GCF_015228065.2 Penaeus monodon
AAGGCTATAGAGTACTTTCTCTCCTTTGTTTTCATTAGTGTGGTGTAGTCAAAATCCCAAGAACTATTACTGTAACTCTCATTGTTACATGACAAGGCAGGATGAGCATTTATATATGTATTCATACATCGGGTATTTTTACGCTCGCAACGTATTCGTCGGTCGGTGAAAATTATCGCACTCGACAGGATCTGTATTTATTGCATTACGATATCTTTATGGAAACGAAACCGTCTACTTACTCTTTTTCTTAACGTAACAG
>NC_051408.1:2774391-2774520 GCF_015228065.2 Penaeus monodon
CAGATCTCTGGGATGAGGATATAGGACTAATATTGATTGACTATTTAGTTGCAGTTATCGTACATCGGGCAGAGGAGCGTACATCATGCTCAAACGTTTTCGGTTATCAATTCACGCTTGTTCTTTCCG
>NC_051408.1:2775657-2775816 GCF_015228065.2 Penaeus monodon
GTGTTGTCTTGCGCTCTTCGTCTCTCGTGTCGTTCGTCGCTTCTCTGTCTCTGTGCTCGTTTTCTGCTCTGTCGTTCTTCTGCGCCTGTTGTGCCCAATCTCAAGCTCGCCATCTCTCCCTCTGAAATCTGTTCCAACTATACTTAACATATCCCAATG
>NC_051408.1:2775957-2776363 GCF_015228065.2 Penaeus monodon
AAATAATAAATCCCATAAACATGAATATATTCGATGACTGAATTTATACTATTCTCCCACACCACGCCTCGTCGTCATATATCAGAATGGTATACATCTTAATGTAAAAAACTACAACTATATAATCCCTCTAGCATGGAACACACACACAGTGCCAGCAACATGCCACATGTCAACTACAACAGTACTGACAGGATTTAGACTCTCAGGAGTTATGAATCCTTGAGAGGGAAGACCTGATTCATCTCTGGGGTAAGTTATGTGTTAAAAGGTAGGTTTTTAGTCTTTAACAGGAATTGACTATGATGGTGAGATGAATAATTATACAAATGTGAATACTTAAATACTATAGGTTGTAATATGGGTAGATCAAAAATATAATATTTAATCAATATTAAAGTTTGAT
>NC_051408.1:2778683-2778840 GCF_015228065.2 Penaeus monodon
ATAGGAGAATAGATTGTAAAAAAAAAAAAATAGTTGGACTACAGGAAAAATTCTTTCTCTTTTTTCCCAGTGGGGGGTGTTTGTTTTTGGTGTGGGGGTGTTTTTTTTTTGGTGGGGGGGTTGTGGGGGGGTTTTTAAAAAAATGGGTTTGGTTTTT
>NC_051408.1:2779102-2779263 GCF_015228065.2 Penaeus monodon
TTTCACGTATTTCACGCCCCTCCTCCCACCTATATCTACATTATGTGAAAAAAAAAATAATCTTAAACAGGGTCGTTTTTAAACCCTCTATACGACTGACAACACGAGCGTTTTAAAAAAAAAAAACCCTTTCCATTTTAAACCCCCCGTACTGGACATGG
>NC_051408.1:2779327-2779401 GCF_015228065.2 Penaeus monodon
GGGCTTTTTAAAAGGTGCCCCCTTCCTGAGGGAAATGCATGTGTAAACCCAGAAAGGGTGGAAAAACACAAAAG
>NC_051408.1:2779782-2779848 GCF_015228065.2 Penaeus monodon
CCCCAAAGTGTTTTTTTTTTTAGAGGTTTTTCAAATTTTTCCCTAAACGTTTTTATTATCTTTTTT
>NC_051408.1:2779884-2779976 GCF_015228065.2 Penaeus monodon
AAACCGAGAAAAAACAGTTTCTGGGAATTTTTCGTCTTGGTTTAAAAGTTTACAGTTTATTATCAGAAAGCGAGAGGGGGGTTTTTAAGGGC
>NC_051408.1:2780173-2780614 GCF_015228065.2 Penaeus monodon
CCCCTTCCCTTTCCCAAGAATATTTAAAATTTTTTTAAAAAAACCTCAGATACCCTTTGGGTTCTTCGATATTTTTTCCTATTTCCCATGAGGGGAAAAATATTTTCGAGAATTAAAATAACATTAATTTTTCCCTGTTAAAGGGGAAAAAAAATTTTTAAATATCTTCAAAAATGCACAACGGAGGATACTATATTTTTCCCCCTTTTTAAAAACAGAAACACAGTTGAACCAACCCCCAAATTTGCAATCAGCCCAGTGTTTGCAACCATTTTCCAAGAAGTTACAAAAAACCTGTTCGAAAATTTAAATTTTTTGGTTTTGCATCGTAAATTTTATCCCAAAGCGGGAATCGTCCTTTTGATAAGGACAATCTGCGAAGGTGAAATTTCGTTTTTTTTTTATTTGGTTTACATTTTTGTATTTTTGGGTTTTTCCGAT
>NC_051408.1:2781109-2781376 GCF_015228065.2 Penaeus monodon
TTTTTATTTTTTTATCTTGTTTTTACATAACTAATATTAATACTAATATCCAAACTTTTAAATAATAAATCTTATCTTTAAATATTAACCATTCTGTTTTTTAAAATTTTCAGTGTTATGACTATCATCTCATTATCGTCAAAGCAACATTATTCCTAATATCATGCCCAAAACCCGAAGGCCCTTTAAAGGGGCATGCAAAAAAAAGGGTAAGTAAATTTTTTTTTTTTTTAATTTCGGGGTTTAAAAATCCCGTTTTAAAAATTT
>NC_051408.1:2781561-2781976 GCF_015228065.2 Penaeus monodon
ACAAAACCCTTTTTCTTATAAAAAAGAATTTTTTTTTTCTATAAAGTTTTTTTTTAACCGTTTTCTTTTAAATAGAGGTAGAAAAAAGAAGAAAAAAGAAGACCCAAGAAGGGGAAAAGGAGAAGAAGAAGAAAAAATGAAGGAGAAAAAGAAAAAGGGAAGGGAGGAAATGAATAAAAAATAATAATAATAATAAAAATAAAAATAAGGAAAAATGAAGGAAAAAAAAGGGAAAAGAAAAGGAAAAAAATGAAAGAAAAAGAAGAAGAAGAAGAGGGAAAAAAAATAACAATGTTTGTGATGAGGATGTGACTTGAAATACCCAAATTTAAACTCGCAAACAACATAACACATAAAAGTACAAAACACACCCCCACAAAAATCAAATACACACCAATTTGATGATGAGAGGGGG
>NC_051408.1:2782790-2783310 GCF_015228065.2 Penaeus monodon
TTTAAAACACCCCCCCCCCCCCCCTTCCCCATCACTAAACCTTCACCCGGGAACTTTTTTTTTTTTTTGCCCCAATTTTCACTCGCCCTTTTGGTGCTTTGCAAAAGGGAAAGGAATCGCAACTTGCTCTAAGCAGCACACACGCACCCCACTTGCATATCAAAAACACCCGCAAAACACCCTACACATACCGTACATACACCACACACCCACACACCAATTCAAATTTCACAAAAGGGCCAAACAAAACACGCCCAAAATACATAACCCCTACACGGACACACCAAAACACACACACCCAAATCAAATACCACGCAAAAATAAATTTTCAATACACGGGCACACACACGCACACAATATCAAAAAACACACGGGAAACACACAACAAATGGGCATCAAAAAAAACACGCATACACACACACACACAAAAAAAAAAGTTTCACCCCAAAATACACAAACGACGCACCCCAAAAAAGAATATACACACCCCAATACACACAAAAAACCCCATGTTCCTATA
>NC_051408.1:2783387-2783466 GCF_015228065.2 Penaeus monodon
TTGTAAGAGATGAGTCTTTCTCTGTTCATTATTAAGATTTTTTTTTATTCGTCATTGTTACTCTGTTGATTGTATGTAC
>NC_051408.1:2783484-2783561 GCF_015228065.2 Penaeus monodon
AAACGTTACGTTATCAATGGGTCGGGGTTTTTCCACTCAAATTGATAGTCGTTTTGGGCGCTGTGGGAAAAGGCCGA
>NC_051408.1:2785435-2785855 GCF_015228065.2 Penaeus monodon
CCTAGATGAAAAACAGTCACAAACCTACTAGATCCACTTAACTTTAGGTATTTCACCATTATTCAAAGCTCTCTCGTCTACGGGTATAGTACGTGTTCTGAAAGCCACGAACAGTGCTACGCCTCAGATCGCTCTCGCCAGCAGAGCATTTCGCATCCACCTGGGAGAAGGAACAAGATTCTTATAGACAGAACAACATAAATCTCTTGCAATAAGTGTCAGGTGTCAGTGATGAAAGTCTAGTAATGAGGTAGGACGAGTCTGGAAGTGAGTTTGCAAAATACTGAGCAATCGGCAAACGTTTTCATGCGCGTTCATGTTTTTTTTTTTCTTTTGTGTCAAGATTTTGAAAGCGATTTTAGGACAGAATATACGTGATGCATAGATACAAACGTATGGATATGGGGTGGATCACTAGTA
>NC_051408.1:2789620-2789796 GCF_015228065.2 Penaeus monodon
CGCTATGAAAATTGACTGTAACGTCGCATAAGTGGCCTGGGTATATTGAAATGGGCTATTATTTTGAGACATGTCAAGTAGGATGTACACCAAAACCACGCTAATAATAGTACTGGGTGACTTCAGGGGTTAGAGTGATCTGGGTGACTTCAGTAGTGGGTGACTTCTGCGTTTAG
>NC_051408.1:2792665-2793338 GCF_015228065.2 Penaeus monodon
TGTGTTTAGAGGGATCTGGGAGACTTCTGTGCTAGGTGACTTCAGGGTTTAGAGTGACCTGGGTGACTTCAAGGTGTAAAATAAAACTATACCAGCTAATGATTGTACTGGATGACTTCAGTGCTGGGTGATTTCGGGGTTGAGGCTGTTCTGAGTGACTTCAGTACTAGCTGATTTTGGGGTTTAGTGTGGTCTGGGTGACCTCAGTGCTGGATGACTTCAAGGTGTAAAAATAAGACAATTTCGAGAAAAAGAAAAGTTCAAGAGAAAAACTTTTAGAGGGAAGTAGGAATGGGCGATGGTTTACGTACCCTAGATACCGATTATGCTTACTCAAAGGCTTGTACTTAGATCACAAAGACTCAAATGAGAGTTTTGAGGCGTTTTTTGGAATGTCTTAATGTGGGAAAGGGATCCAGGGAAAAAATAGCAATGTGGGGAGAAGAGATATATGGAAAAATAAAAGTCAGGAAAAGTTACATCGAATTAGGGGGGGGGGGGAAGGAGTCTACACTGGTGAATCCAGTGGTGTTAGTTAAGATATATTTCAGGCTGTAGGCATTTGTAGATTAAACCTTTGTTATAATGGGTAATTCTTCACCGAAGTGAGGATACTTTAACTTGAACAGCTTGTTGGTGATCATAACCTTTAGACAAAAAATAAATAATGCTA
>NC_051408.1:2793438-2793591 GCF_015228065.2 Penaeus monodon
CAGAGAAAGAAAACATTGTATAACACATCAAGAAAAATCGAAGCAACAAGAAAGGAAGGGAAAAAAATTAGGACAAAATTCAGACAACCATGAAGAAAAAAATAGATCTCAGAACCACTTGATGTCTTAAAAAATAATTTATTCTTTCAACAG
>NC_051408.1:2793626-2795571 GCF_015228065.2 Penaeus monodon
CAAATGTTTGCTCTCTTATCATTGATTTATTTTAATTACAAATGTTAACCACACCATTATGCTTCGGCACCCACAGTGGATACATTCCTACGTGGCGCTCAGTTTGCGAGAAATGGATCCAAGAGGCTTTGGAGGAGAAGGAAGGCGAAGTCACTCCCGTCTATGTCCTTTACAATGCCTACTTAAAGGATAACCCCCAACAGTACCTGGATATAGCCCAGGTGTGTAGTACTTCTTTTCGAGACGGTTCTGAACATATATGAAACAGGATATTAAAACTCGGAACCAGGTTGGAACTAGTCTCGGGTTAACAGCAAAGACAGGGAGTTAAGTGGACATGGAAGCAACTCGGTTCGTTTGGCATTATCAAAGGAGGTTGATGATAATCTGAGGAATTACATTATATTGAACTAATATAGACAAAAGGATAATATCAGTCAAGATAATTAGAACAAATAATAATGAACAGTCAGTTTACCAATACCCTTACATTGAAATGCATCCTTAGCGTGTGATTAGACTACCCTACAACCTGCATTTTTCATGTGATTATCTCTTCTCTATTACAGTTTGGGAAGATTTTGAAATCAAGATTCCAGAACAGAAAATGCCGCCGGGGCAAGCAGGGAGCCCAGATCTACGTCTACAAAAATGTGATCATCAAGACAAAAGCAGCAAGTATGGTGAGTCAAGAAACCAAGAAGGGTTACAAACCAAAAGCCAAGTCGTCAGACCACTTTCTTCCATGGATTATAAGCTTTTAATGGTATCCAGTCCATTGCTGATTCCCTTGGACAGTCAGCATAACACCAGAGTCTTCGAGTTCGAAAATGCTGCTACCAGTCGATTTTTCTTCCATAAAAAAACGGTCTTTTAACAATCAACAGTCCGTTCCTGGACATCACGGACAGTTACCCATGACGCCAAGACTTCATACGGAAGCCTCTTCGGCCAATGTGAGCTCAGAAGCAACTTCACCTCTTGATTACGTCTTCCAGCTGCTGTAGCCAGAAGGAAGTTGTTGTTATCAACTAACCCTTATGAATACAGCAACTATGAAAACATCAACAACCCACAAAAAGTCAAAGATAGATGTACTGGTGTGTTCTGGAAGTTCAGCATCAGAACAAAGAAGAGGATGATAGAAGTGTCTGTAGTAGTTTGAGTGAATGTCAAGCTTGGCTAAGGAGAGTAGTGATGGGAATTCGGAGAATGATGAAAAAACACACACGACATTGCTGATAAAGATCATGATTTCATGACCGTGTTTACGGACAATCACTCGACAGCATTGGGTAGTAAAGATAACATGGAATATGTCTTTGTAACAGAGATTTAAGTTCGCCCCAAAAATCTATGCTTCGGGATGTGGAGGTCAGGGATATAGAAGTGGAAGAAGAGAGCTGCCTTTACTTGGATTATGACCAAGCCAATACAAACGCCATCAGTGAAAATATTTTAAGATAAATTGCAGAGGAAAACATCAGACAGACACTCGAACGTGAAAGTGACGGAAGACCATTTTGTTGCAGACCAGAGGGGGAGAAGTAAAAGGAATTGCCGCAACTGACTTGAATGAGGGACCAGGTCAAGAGGAGACCCGAAGCACACCGAGATCCTCAGAGGGACAAACTGTGACGAAAGTGGAAACCTTGAACAGGAAGACAATAGAAACTAACAGGATGGCTCTGGGACGAAGGTGGGTGGACCACAATTACGGGATCGACCAGGAAAGCGGACCTTCCCTGGGAGATCGCCGCAGCATATGCGCGGGACCAGCCCTGAAGAACCTCTGACTGACACTAATGTAAGTCATTGATAACGTCCGTATCTGATACTGATATTTTTTCGTCGATAATTTTTCAAGGCGTAATATGTTGAGACTGCAATAGACATGGACAGAACTATTTATGATAATATATAATACGTATTCATAATTCATTTT
>NC_051408.1:2795652-2795716 GCF_015228065.2 Penaeus monodon
AATAACCCGGCACTGAAGTCACCCAGATCACATATAACAGTAATAATGATGATTAATAATCATT
>NC_051408.1:2795771-2798131 GCF_015228065.2 Penaeus monodon
TTAACACATATTGACTTGCTGGCAATTAACACACTTTTTCCCTTTTCTATAGTTTGCTGTGCTGATCAGAAGTAAATTCCCTCAAGAAGAAAGAAAATAACCAGTGGACCCAGAACCATTTATTACTACCAAGATCTGGAACTAACCAATCCGTCACAGCTGGTAGACAATTCTTCTGTCCTCAGAGAAACCACTCAAGATGGTCAAAACTTAACCCCTAATGCACCAGCCATCCTGATGTCTGGGGATGATGGTGCACCGGTGGCCGTGTTGAATCCACCAGCCGAGAGTGTGTTTACCATGAACGGCAAGCCTTATGTTTCCTTGAAAATAATGGTCTCACCTTCGAGTACGTCTAGTGCTGGGATCCCTCGAATTCAAAAGGACAGAAGACTCTTTCATATGAGGCTGTTGCAAACTGTAAGACTAAAAATGAAGGATCTGAAGAAGGGATAGTCAACCATCCTCACAATGCACGAGTGTTTGAATCAAGCTGCGGTTCTTCAGACAAAGCAACGATGGCATGCTAATAACAGATCAGAGTCTCACTGAGGGTGGTGACATAGGATGTGCAGAACATCCAGGGAGGATCAAAGTCAAAGTGGGGATGATGGATGTTCAGTAAAAGCATAGCATCTCCAGAACGTTCGGTGAGAGATCAAAGCCTTGCTGGAAATGATGGGATGTTCAGTGATGGCACAGTGCCTCCAAAACACCCCATGGAAGATGTAACATCATCAGCCATTTGTCAGAATTTAGTGGATACAATCAAAGCAGAACGATAGATGCGGAAACTGATCTGTTAATCACTGTTGAGCCCAGTGACGTAAACACGAATCCAACAGTAACAAAGATGGATATGGCCGTCTCAGACTATCTACACAAGGACATGTTAAGTGAAGAGATTTGCAGTTATGTCCACGATGAAGGATGCATAAAAAGTCGAACGTCAGAGGATCAGGGTCCCAAGAAACAGACAGTCCAAAGAAAGAAGGGAATATAAATTCTTTAACAAAACAGGTGGCTGATTTTACTTCCAAATCTCTCGAACACAAAGAAAAATCAGATGTCAGAAATCTACTTCTGATAGCATCCATAAAGAAATAAATAAGTCTGTAGTCAAATTCCAGAATTTGTTTTCATTGGAACGGAAATTGTCTCGAAGTTCTGAATCACGGAAATCTAGGAAAAGAGATCGGTTGATTCAAACCTTTGATGCGAAAGGTAAACGCCCGAGACCAAATGATCATCAGGCAAAATAAACGGCCAAACTTGGATAGATACAAGAGGCTGAGTGGACACGCTACTCAATCATCATCCATTAGGAAAATGGTTGTATTAGAACACCGCAAGCGAAAAAGCAAAACGATGAAAGCAGTAGAGCAGAATAGCTTACGAATACGTGAAGTCCTGCGAGTCGCTTTTCACTTCTTCTCAGCTGGATCCAGACTATCAGGCGACGAGCGCGCCAGAAGGCTCGAAGCCACGATTTACGGAAACAATCCAGCTGTAAGTTATAGAGAACCATCTTCACCTTCTTCTGAAAACCAATAATTATGCTTGCCGAACGTCTTCCATTTATAGAGTCAACCAAATCTCTAACCTACAGTCAAGTTACATCTTACTTAGGACACCATCAGACGTGCCAAGGATTAGGATGCTCTTACAGCTCTAATCTGTGCCTGACTCTACGAGCAATGTATCGCACATCACCATTTTTAGCCACCGTTGCCAAGTGTGGGAGCATTTCACAGACCTAGTGGGACTCCATACCAAGTCTTGTCACCAGTGGGACTGCCAGCTTGCGTTTTGTCTCTACGTGAAACACGACACACATCTAAGTGGTACAAGTGTGAGGTCGGATACGAGGAGGGAGACCTCTTGAGGAAAGAGTTCGATCGATGCGAGAGTCACGGACGCACGGAGCAAGGCTTTACTGTGGCCATTTCCTCGAATCCAAATCCCCGGAGAGGTTGATAGTGTTAGTATGAAAGCGACAGAGTGCCACTATCGGGATGGGGTTGAGGCTAGGACGCTGAGACTTCTCGGGAACTTTGCACTACCTGGCTCAAGTCCGTCCTTTGTTACGCCTATTATAAATACTCTTTGTGTGACTGCGGATATGTTAAAAGATTATTCTAGTGAAGCTGATTAATGCCGTACAATACAGTTACCTTGGGAAAAATGGCTGGGCGTCAAGCAGCTTTTAAACAGGGTACCTAATGTTTAGATATATACATGTGTGTATGAATAAGAAAAGGGCACAGTAAGAAGTGGCTGGACGTTTCATACTGATCGTTGTGTACAAGTTATCTGTGTTCAGAATACCCTAAGTATCTTTACGTAGAAAATTATTTGAA
>NC_051408.1:2798285-2798631 GCF_015228065.2 Penaeus monodon
CAGACTTGTTGTAATCTTACTGGGAAATGCGGGTTTAATAAGGAAAATATATGCAAACCGGGAAATATTGATAAAAGTAATGATAACAGTGAATTACACAATGATGAAGAATATTAAAGATCAGTATTATGACGATGAGATTTTTTTTTTCATTAGAATGATAAATGAAAATGGAAAAGACTAATAAAGTAATGAACAAAATTGTAACATTGATCGAAATATCATATAGTTAAAATGATAAAATAAAGAAGAGAAAGGCGATGTTAATAATAAACATTTTAACATTTAGAATCACATTACTGCTACTACATATTAAATGAACACTTGGATATTACACAACATTAGC
>NC_051408.1:2799050-2799200 GCF_015228065.2 Penaeus monodon
TTTCACGTCAAAGACTGTTGCTTAAATTTTTACCATGTGCATATTAGTATATGTACTTGTACATATATTAGACAGACAAATATATAGTTTACCAAGAATACACACGATATTTTGGAGTGAGACGGAATGCAAATCTACTGCTAGTGAGTG
>NC_051408.1:2799281-2799877 GCF_015228065.2 Penaeus monodon
CTACAAGCGTCGTGTTTAGAGAAGTTAAGACCTATATTTTCGAAGCCATGGATTTGGCACCTCACTCATGCGCCCGGGATCTGAATTTTTTTTCAGTCGAGGATCCCTTTTTGAGAAAAAATATGTTCCCAAAAAAAACTGACTGATTGTAAAGCCTGTTTTTATAGACAGTTTGTTATATTTTTATTATGTACGTAGGTTATCTGGAGAGATAAATGTAAATCAAACGGATATTTTTTATGTAATTTATATCTACGCAACATTTCCCCAGTATCAGCGCTCATAGAAAGGTGTTAATGATGCCATACATAATCCTCTTTCTTCTCCTTCTTCTTCTTCTCTTTCTTCTCTTTCTCCTTCTTCTTTTTCTCCTTCTTTTCCTCTTTCTTCTTCTTCCTTTTCTTCTTTTTTTTAATTCGTCGCTCGTCCCTTTTTTTCAGGCATTTTCTGAGCACACAGACACACACGGAAGTCGAGAAAAAAATGTACAGATTGCACTTATTTTATTACACCATTAAAACAATACACACATATATTTTTTTGTAAAAAAATATGCTAAAAGGAAAAAACTTATCATCAAAATTTTTCTAAGTCCT
>NC_051408.1:2800094-2801403 GCF_015228065.2 Penaeus monodon
ATTTCACGGACTACACTTCGAGACCCCTTGACGTAAATAGAAAACTAGGGAAAGAACACCACAAATCAAACAGTATTTTTCAAACACTATAACCTCTTACTTAAATTTGAAGCCTGATGCCACAAAGAGCTGATATTCCCCTCCCTTGGAATCTTCTGAAAGGTCAAAAGATTTTAAACTGCCCGACATTGACCTTTCAGCTTCCTTCCTTAACCACATAGCCATAATCGCATGAAATATATCTGCATCTCTATCCACTTTCCTTTACCACTTCTGAAATGATTTCTGTGAATTGCAGTCAGAAACTCCCAAATGACACTGGCTAATAATGCTTTTTTAAAAAGGGGTTTCTTACATATTAATTTTCTTCAAAAATCACACACACTTTGGTATTAGACTTATCACTCCTTGATCTCTTGTTCGTAAAAGGCTTGATCTGTGATGGATGAAAGACTGCGCTCCGGTGAAGACCAATGATTATTTCCTGCATAGTCTGACATGCAAAAACTAGGACTGCTTCCTTATTTAAAAATTAAAATGCCCAATGCAAGTTTAAGTGGAGGGGGGGGAGGGGGCTTGTTTGCCTTTGACGGAGCGCCGCAGGGATGGATGACGCCCGTTGCTGCAAGGCTAGTGGCGAAAACGCTGATGTATCGTGATAATTTACGATATTTTTCTGAATGTTTAAATATGTTTATATATATAAAAAAAAAAAAAATCTTTTTGGCTGCCAATCTAAAGCTATTTAGAAACAACAGTTATAAATTTCCCGTGAATATGATTAGCTGAAAAATCCCTCAAACAATTAAATTTTCGAGAATCAACTCATAATATCTCAACCAACCCCTCTTAAAAACAAAAAGAAATAATTATACATTTTTCTTTCCTTTTTTCTTTCTTTCTCTTTTTCTATTTCAACGACCCTTAGGGTTAGCAAGCGACCCCTGCCCTACATAAAAGAAAAAAAGGAAGCTTTGTACTGCGGTCCCTACAAAGTGTTTTCCATGTTGGCGGTCAGAGGTACCAAAATTTGGATTCGTTTTGTAGCAGTTAATAGGTCTTTTACCCTTAACAAAGCCAAGCTGTGCTGAATGTACTGCAGATAAGTAAGTGGTGAAGTGAAATATAGACAAAACAAAAAACAGCATTTGAACGTTTGTAATACTATGAATAAGATGTTACTAGATTTTAAAAAACACATGGACGAAAGAAAAGTTCAAATGTACTTTATAAAATTATGCAGAGGATTTTGATTGCTTAAATTTCCTCCCATGCCGACAGATTCAATCAAACACAAACTCAGTAAGGG
>NC_051408.1:2801449-2801806 GCF_015228065.2 Penaeus monodon
GCAATTTGTACTAAAAAAAAACATTACTGGCAATCTGGAATTAAAAAACGAAATTTTTTTCGTCTCGTAATGTGGTAGGATTTCATTTTCTTCTTTTTTAATCAAATCAAGTTAAAACCAAAAATATTTTTTTTCCACACATATTTTTTCTTCAACAATATGGCCCACAGGGGGAAAACTTTAAACTCGTGGACTACAAAACCTCCCCAACCATTCCACTTGGTTAGGCTCTGTGTTAATAAAACTACTACACAAAATTTCAGTCTTCAAAACGAATGTAATGTTCCCTTGAAAACAAGATTGCTAGCAAGAGTCCCCGTCTCTCTGCGTACCTTGCTGACCCGCGTTTAATTCCCT
>NC_051408.1:2802452-2802540 GCF_015228065.2 Penaeus monodon
CGAGCGATAAGGCGGTGAGATAGAATCTTTAAATTTTTTTTAATTCTTAATAAGGGGATGTGCTCTTTTGCGGATGTGTATTATATTT
>NC_051408.1:2803714-2803790 GCF_015228065.2 Penaeus monodon
CTTTTACGTGTTTTAAGATTACCCCCGGGCTTTTTAGCTGTTTTGTATTTCGTGACCTTATTTTAGTATTTTCGAG
>NC_051408.1:2803863-2803956 GCF_015228065.2 Penaeus monodon
AATAATTGTTATTGTGATTTTATCATTCTTAAAGCTTTTATTTCGTGATCCCATTCTGTATTCCCCTCAGCTTTCAAGGGTTGATCACCTATT
>NC_051408.1:2804630-2805509 GCF_015228065.2 Penaeus monodon
AGTCTGTGTACATATCTACTTAAATCAAATTCTTATTGCACACCACAATCAGCTTATGATTTTAAATAAACCCGAGACAAAAAAATGCAAATGAAAAGATAGCAGCGAAAAGTTATTATGACACCAGAGCTTAACATATATGACAAAGTGGAAAGGTCTTTATAGTATGAAATACACCCCTGGTTCTAATTTTTTCCTGAAAATTTCCCTTTTAACACGAAGGCATACCATACAGAGCAGCAGAATTTCAAACACTGAATATAGGTGCTGTTATCGTAAATGCAATATAAATCAATGGACAAATTTGCTGTTATAAAATAGCACTGGGGTAGTTTAAATTCAAAAATGAAAATAAGTGTGTGCAGTATATAAATGTAAATACACTCATTCTCAATAATTTTTTTTAATCTAGTATATAATGCATGAGACTAGAAATATGAATATCTTTTAGATTTTTCTTAAAAACAGCTGAAATTCTCTGAATTCAAAATGAACTCCTAGTTTTAAAAAAAAATATTGACAGTTTTTGAAAAACAGTTTTTAGTAGCTTCTGAAGAACTGCTTAATAATGTAAACCCGAATGTTCACATACTAAATTTAAAAATTATAAATAACACGACAACTTTTTCCACAACGTAATTATCATTTTTGGAAATTTTATACATTATGACAGTTTCACGCTATAGTTAAGTAATTAATCATTCATGTTACCCAGAAAAAAAAATTGACACATAAAGAGGTTTTGAGGAGTTTTTAAAAATAGTGTGTGAAATGTCTTCAAAAATTTTCCCTGCAAATTATTTAATCAAAAATTATTGTTTCCGATTGAAAATATGATTCTAAAACGTTGATAATAAAACGAGTAACAAAACTAAACGA
>NC_051408.1:2805851-2806345 GCF_015228065.2 Penaeus monodon
CAAAGCATTTCAAAAACGACACAAAAACCTTCCTCCCTTTTGGAAAAAAAATTAAAAAGACCCGAGCATCTTGAGAACTTTCTTGAACACCAAGACAAGACGTGATGACGAAGCAAGGATTTCATGGCTGAGATGACAGAAGCCCCCCGACAGATACCGATGTGCCCGCCGATGCTGCCTGTATTGGGGATTAAAGAGAGAGAAAAAAAAAACTGACTGGCGTTATTTACCGCCAGATATTACACAATTAGAGAATAGGTAGGTATAAGATTACAGAATTCCTGCCGGTATTACCTGGGTTGGGGGGGAGAGAAGGTGTGTCTTGGCTTAAACTCTGTGGTTGCATCTTTAGAAATGAAGTTTTCCCGTCATTTTTTGGCATGTGGACCCTGGTGTTTTTGGGACGGGTGTGGTAACATTAGCTTACGGGCCGATTTTGGTTTGTGAAGGTCCATTATGAAAGTCCATTTTTATTTTTGATGGCGATGAAAATC
>NC_051408.1:2807229-2807579 GCF_015228065.2 Penaeus monodon
TAGGCCGTCAAAAAACAAGACAAGAGTGTTATTTTGCTTTCTTATGTCCAGGTCGTGTTAAAGCAAGCAGGGCCCAGTGGGAAAGCGATGCCCATTGTGATGATATGCAACTCTGGCATCTTCAAAAACGATATCTTTGAGGGTAATTTACAGTAATTTACATTTACGTTATGTTCACGAGAATGCGTATGCTATCTTTTTTTCCTGTTTCGTTTCGATTTGTTTTATTTATTTTCCTATGTCATGTCTGTGTTGAAATCATATATTTATACTCACCGCACGGATTTATAAAAAAAAATCGTATGTTATGTCTGTGTTGAAATCATATATTTATACTCACCGCACGGATT
>NC_051408.1:2807621-2807754 GCF_015228065.2 Penaeus monodon
CAGAATCTCATATACAAACACGTGTGATTATTGTATGTTCTGCATGTTTGCTACAAATACTTTTCTGTTTTAAGATATTGCGAAAATAATGAAGTCTCGTTTTATACTTGACGAGAAATGAATGTCACAAAAT
>NC_051408.1:2808076-2808567 GCF_015228065.2 Penaeus monodon
ATGTGAACGAAACACTTAAAAGCACCAACTCAAAACAAGCAACCTCCCCCCTCGTTCGAACTTCAAAACAAGGAATAAACAAAAACAAAAACAAACAAATAAACAAGCAACCTTCCTCCTCGTTCGAACCTCAAAACAAGGAATAAACAAAAACAAAAACAAACAAATAAACAAGCAACTTCAAAACAAGGAACGTTAACTCACCCCATTTTCTTCCCTGCAGATAACCTTATAGACAAAGACGTGCTGAACTTCCTCGTCGCGAGTCTGAAGGGGCCTCTGGTGGTGACTGATTCATTCCGAAGCAACGAGACGCTTCAGAAACAGCTTCGAAATTCTTACGACGCGTTCGTTGCCGGTTTTGACGATGACTTCATGAAAATGCTTTCGAGTTTGTCTTACACGTAAGTACTGCGTGTTAGGTGGTGTTGTTTTTTTTTTCTTTAATTTTTTGAGATCCTTTTTTTCTGTATGTTTTTATTTCTTTGTGT
>NC_051408.1:2808915-2809084 GCF_015228065.2 Penaeus monodon
TTGGGATCTTAGAATAGCTGATGAATTTAGGATTTAGCCGATTAAAAACACGTGATTGGAAGAAATTACAATAATATTATGACAAAAAACTTCAGTACATAATTTAGCATGTTTTAACTTAACAACATTTTAGTTCAGAATATTTCATTGTAACAAAATGACAAGAAAT
>NC_051408.1:2809353-2809728 GCF_015228065.2 Penaeus monodon
ATAAGAGCGAGAGAAAGAGAGCAAAAGAAAAAAAAGTTAAAACAACACGATTCCCACAACAGCTGCGAGGATCTGATTCTCGGCTGCTTCAACGTCAAAACCTTCTTGAACGGCCAAGAATGTTGCAGCAGCTTCCTCACGCCCACCGTCACGCCCACCGGCATCTGCTTTTGGGGAAACTTCACGCCCACGTTCGACCAGACGATGGAGACAGCGCAGATGGGTTTGTCGCTTCTGCTCCACTCACCGAAGGCGACGGAAAGTATGCAAATTGCTTTTATTTCTGGAAAAAAAAATGATTTGCAATGTGTAAGAGGTTTTCGTTTTTAATGATTTTATTTAAAAATAGAATGTTTTATTTGTTCCTATTTCTGT
>NC_051408.1:2809748-2810083 GCF_015228065.2 Penaeus monodon
TGTGTAAAAGGGTTTTGATTTTAATTTTTTTTTTATTAGAGAAAAAATTGAATGTTTTAATTGATTTTTTTTTCTGTAAATGATTTTAATGTGTAAAATGTTTTTGATTTTAATGTCTTTATGAGAAAAAATAGAATTTTTTCAATTGTTTTTATTTTTGTAAAAAAAAAATCAATGTGTAAAAGGTTTTTGGTTTTAATGTTTTTATTTAGAATTTTTTAAAAAATGTTTTAATTGTTTTTATTTCTGTATTTTAATTTGTAAAGTTTTTATTTATTTATTTTAATCTTTTTAATTAAATTTTTGATTTTCAATATTTTCTTATCTTTAATACT
>NC_051408.1:2810114-2810220 GCF_015228065.2 Penaeus monodon
AGCCTTCGACCTGACCTTCGTGCAGGACGACTTCTTCCTGACCTCGCCTGGCCTGACCCTGTCCCTCCTGTCGAACGTGACCCAGCCCAGCCTCCACATCAGCGAG
>NC_051408.1:2810765-2810911 GCF_015228065.2 Penaeus monodon
TTCGACACACGAAAACAATTCCTTACCAGCGAGCAAACTAATCCAGTATTGCACAAAATTACACGTTGGAATCCGGAAAAAACAACAACTCAGCTCTTGTCTCTGGACACCCCGCCCCCCCCCCCCAAAAAAAAAGAAAAAAAATC
>NC_051408.1:2811773-2812056 GCF_015228065.2 Penaeus monodon
CATCAGCTGTTTAAACGTCTCAAAATGAATCATCAATGCAAAAGATGATTTTTTTCTCCGTATTTAAAGTAACTTTCGAAGAACAGAGACAACATTACACAAGAAAGAAACCTATTATTTATAACTAAAATACGATAGAATGAAATAAATAAACCTGCCGTCTTGACAGGTACCTCAGGACATGACGTCAAGTGGAGTGGAGATGAAAGGGTCCATTTTAACATAGGGAGGATATGCTACATAACATAGCTACGTCCGCCGGGGTTTGTTTACATTACGAACT
>NC_051408.1:2812095-2812196 GCF_015228065.2 Penaeus monodon
TCTAAAAATCTAGGAGTTAAAGAAAAAAAAAGAAGAAAATTCGTGTTTGATGCTGAAATCTTGTCTCGTCCAATTGGCTGACTCGTGGTTACTTAGTTACA
>NC_051408.1:2812223-2812668 GCF_015228065.2 Penaeus monodon
CTATCGGTTACGTAGGAACAAGGAAAAAAAAGAAGGGGAATTCCCTTCATTTTTATTCCGTGTCTTCTTCCCTCTTTCTATGTAAGGGGGGGGGGGGGTCCCAGTGTAGTAGCGGGAATATACCCTCCCCCCCCCACCTCGGCCGGAAAATACCCGGGGAATATTTTAGACTATCCTGGATTATACCCGGGGTTAAAGTTAGGCCAAGCCAGGCATAAAGTGGGCGAGGCCAGAGTAACAAGCATATTTACATACTGCAGGAGGATAACACCTGGTGTTGATGCAGGTAGGTATTAGCCTCACAACTGCAGGCATTCATTGTGCATTGAATTGTAATGATTTTTCATATTGTACAGGTTGCAATGTTTAGGAAATTTGGCACGAACATTTTTGTGACTAGGGTCAGGACAGGTACTAAATTGATGGTTAAAATTGGGAAGTCTTC
>NC_051408.1:2813384-2813716 GCF_015228065.2 Penaeus monodon
GGAGCTATCCCACTCCTATATTATTATTATCATCATAAGCAATATGCTCATTTCAAAACAAAAGCCACATTGTTACTATAACTAGTGAACTTGCGAATTTATTCTGGTCAGTAAAAAGTGAACACTGAGTAAATATGACATGCATTTGTGAGTTCGTTGGGTTCATTAAAGCATCATATTGCACGCCTTGTGTTGTCATCTGGGACAAGTGAATCTTTTTTATTCTTTTAACTAAGGAAGCCAGGCCCGTGACGCAATCTTCCTGCATTGTGTTCTATGTAGCGAAAGCACAGATAGGTAGACCACCACGTAAGGCTTCCTTTAATCCGAAA
>NC_051408.1:2813833-2815453 GCF_015228065.2 Penaeus monodon
TAAAAATAGTAGGTCTAATAGCCTCTGAGCACACTACTGTTTCCGAAATGATAACTAACGTTTTATGACTGAATCTTTAAGCCATAGTGCCCTCGGGATTCATTTTTCCCCATAAATTGGAATGTTATGTCTACTTAATTTCTTGATGTGTCTTCCTCCAGATACCATTGTTATAAATCAATATTGTGATTTAAATCTTCTAAAACAAGTTATGAGAAATATCTATAAGAAAAAAAAAAAAAAGACGTTTTGAATAAAACTCAACGTATAGAAGGGTACCTGTTTCGGGCGCATCTGTGGCCTCTCGGTAATTTAGCATTTCAACTATGGTACGATCACTTTAAAGCATGAAAGCTAGAAATTTATATATGAAGAACTTTAAGTTGTTATCATAACTCGATAAATTATCTATAACACTTTTACCAAACAGGCTATTTTACCTCCATGAAAACCTTGCTGGGCCTCCTTTTTAAAACCCTGCACTAATCTATATTCCTATTTTTAAGTCGGAATTACATACAATAACCTTCTGACATCAATCAAAGTTGACTGGGAGACATTACGTAATAGTTATAGGGTTTTAAGAAAAAAAAAGGATTTGCTACTAATTGTAAAGGGGTATATTTGGCGGGGGGGAGGGGGGGAGGTACAGTTAAGTAGCAATTTATACCCGGAGGAATAAAGTAGGCTTGGTAGGCCCTATTATACCCTGGGGGGTATACTAGACTAGCCCAAGCTATACCCGGGTATATTCTGGGAGGGGGTTAAACGGGGCTGTTGCAGCAGTACTCGTTCCTTTCTCTTCCGAAAGGGAAGAAAACGTCAAGAAAGATAAGCGGTAATTTGCTTAACGAAAGTTTCTTTGGTCGTAAGACGTTTTGTTTGTTAGCTGTTTCTCCTTTCGTTTCTGAGTCTATTCAAAAGTCCAATAGTCACTGTTTTACTCAGAAAAAAAAAAAATGAAGTTCCTTTGTATCCACACAAAATTTCGTTAGTATGAAAAAAATTATACTCAGTTAAAAATATGAAGATTTACCGTGCATTCACAAAGGCAAGTTGGACCAAAATGTCTTTACCATTACAAATTTAGCAAGTAAACTAGCCGAAGCCGAGGTTTTCGAAACCTGGTTTTTAGTTAAACGTCCAATATAGTTACCATTTGGCTTTACAACTTGTAGAGACCCGGTGTTAGTTATGGAGTTCCATAAGTGATCTTGGCCATGATGGCTCGTAGTTGGTAACAACTAGGGTTAAACGCCACGTGACAGACCACAGAAATGGAAATGGGGATTGTGGAGTGAGGGTTTCCACGATCAAAGGAAAAAAGTTCGTTTTACCACAAGGCATTATCATAGTTGTCTTCTCGCCGAAGTGTCAGATTCAGGACGTGAAAACAGACTAAGGAAAGTAAGGCAGATGATAGCTTATGTGTGTAGAGGTATTGGGTAGTGTAGGGGTTTTGTGTTAGGTGTGGGTGTGTGTGTTCGGTCATATGCCGTTTCTGTCGTTATTTGGGTATATGTACTCAAGATTAACTCGTCTTCCTTCTCTCTCTTACTTCTCCTATCTCAACCTAGCTTTCCCCACCTCTTCCATACCATCTTCCGCTCTTCTTCTATG
>NC_051408.1:2815647-2816402 GCF_015228065.2 Penaeus monodon
TCTTCCGAAATGAAAGGGAAAGCGTTGTGTCTTTATGCGTCGAGCTGAGTTTTTTGTTTGATTTAGCTGTTTCTCCTTTTCGGCTTTTGGTGGAGTCTATTTCAAAGAAAGAAAGACTCCAAATAGTCACTGTTTTACTCGAGTAAATTTTGAAGTTCTTTGATTATCCACACAAAAACTTTGTTTAGTATAAGAAAAAAAAAATGCATACTCATACGTTTAAAAACTGACCAAGATTTCCACGTGCCTATAGGGCAAGTTGGACCCAAAATAGGTCATTTTACCCATCATACAAAATTATTAGCAAGTAAACTAGCCTGAACGCCAGGGTTATCGAAAACATCTCTGTTGGTTTTGTAGGTTAAACCCATCAACTATAGTCACTGGGGCCTTTACACAACTAGTATGAGCACCCCGGTGTGTTAGTCTATAGTTCCCATTGTTAGTGAACTTCCTCTGGCCTTGATGACTATCGATAGATGGTACACAACTATGGTTAATACAAACGCCACGTAGACTTAATGAACTATGAAATAGGGAAATGGGGGATGGGGTGAGGTGGAGGATTTTCCTACTGATCCAAACCCTACAGGCAAAAAACGGCCTCTCGTGATATTACCGTATCATATGGTGTCATTATATCAGATCATTGTGTGGTCTTTCTCTCCTCGTAACCTACCGTGTGTCAGCATTTCAGGATCCAGGTGAAAAACAGACATAAAGAGAAAAAGATACGGGACAGAATGATAGCTTTA
>NC_051408.1:2816438-2816506 GCF_015228065.2 Penaeus monodon
TCGCGTCTATCTGCCGTTTTTCTGTCGTTTATCTGGTTATATGTAACTCATAGAATTTAACTTTTCCG
>NC_051408.1:2816959-2817213 GCF_015228065.2 Penaeus monodon
CCCATACCCCTCCCCCCTCCCCCAGATGGACAACCGCGGCTTGACCAAGGGCGTCTGGCCGTGGTCTGACCCTACGTGCGTGCCCACCTCCTCGCCACGCCCACTGCTCCTCAACACTACCGTGAACTGCGTGTCCTACAGCATCTTCAGCAGCCTCGTCACCGATGGGAAATGCCTCCCTCTGCTAGTCTCTGGAGACTATTTTCCGGGTAGGTGGCGATTAGCTTTTCGTTGGTTGGTTTATTGCGATCGTG
>NC_051408.1:2817233-2817345 GCF_015228065.2 Penaeus monodon
GGGGGGGGGTATTGTTGGGGGTATCGATTGTCTTTTTTTTATTATTGTTTTCGGTTATTTTTTTGAAATTTTATTATTAGGCTGACTTTTAGCGGAAGAAGTGGAAGGATAC
>NC_051408.1:2817447-2817628 GCF_015228065.2 Penaeus monodon
CCCATCCCCCCACCATAATCCCCCCACCCCACCAGAATCTAACACTTCCCCTCCCCTCGCCAGGAACAGACAATCTCCGCCCCTGTTTGATCGACGACATGATAGCAATTCCGGCAAAATCGAGCGGTAAGTGCGACTCACTAGCTCACGTGGTTTACGTAATCGCTGCCATGTTTTCGAC
>NC_051408.1:2818020-2818632 GCF_015228065.2 Penaeus monodon
CCCCCCCCCCTGCCTCCCTCAGGGCCACCCGCCTCCTGCCCCGAGATCTGCCACGCCGAGGAATTCCGCAGCCGCGTGGTGGCCGCGCCCCTGAAGGCCGGTTTCTCGTCGTGGCCTTCTGCAGGCAGGTCCCGCGGCCTCCTCAGCCAGGCGGCGTCGTGGAGGGGGAGCTCAGGTAGCAGGGAGATCGAGTGAGTGAAAGGTGTTGTCAGGTGATGCTGAGGGAACTTTTGTTAGACAGAGATAGTGGCATAGCTGCTGCTAGAACTTTTGTCAAGTGATGTTGCCAGAGCCTTTGTCAGTGTTGCCAGAACTGCTGTCAGAGCAATTGCCAATGACGTTGCCAGAGCCTTTGTCAGTGTTGCCAGAAGTGTTATCATAGCATATGCCAGCGACGTTGCCAAAGCCTCTGTCAGTGATGTCAGCGGTTGCCAGAGCTGTTGTCACAGTCGGGTTTTTTCTGGTGAGGAACAAGAACGTTTAGAGGCATGCGGTTGGTGTATGGTGACGCCCTTCATGAAAATAATTGCATGGTTGAGTGTTTGTTGTTCAGAGGAATTTCGGGGAATCAGTGGCAAAGTTCCTTGCCCTCTCATGCACCTGCGCTTGAGA
>NC_051408.1:2818964-2819106 GCF_015228065.2 Penaeus monodon
TAGATAAAATTTAGCTCACATAAGAAAAATCATCATCATCGTCATTACAGGAACACAATAAAATAGTCATACCTTCAAAATTCTCCTTCACTGTAACTATTAGAAAAATGTTTTTTCTTTCCACATTGTAAGATAAATAACA
>NC_051408.1:2819508-2819782 GCF_015228065.2 Penaeus monodon
TTGTAAACCATAACTCAGCCCTGTCTTTTCTCCCACGCAGTAACGTGACAGTATCCCTGGCGACCGTCTATTATCCATCGTTAACCTACAGGGAGATTATCCAGTCTAAACCCAACTTTGAAATGTGGTTCAGTAAGTATACGTCTTTTTATTTTTACAAAGGTTTTTCCACGTTTTTTAATAGTGTTATGAGGTTACTTGTGACGTATTGATATTTATATTCGTTATCATTTGTTATAAGTTTTGTCGATAATGGTATTTTCAAAGCGGGAAG
>NC_051408.1:2819893-2820312 GCF_015228065.2 Penaeus monodon
ATCTGATAGATATTTATATAGAGAGTGATAAATATTTTTATTACTTATCTGATAGATATTTATATAGAGAGTGATAAATATTTTTATTGATCTGTCTACTTATCTGATAGATATTTATATAGAGAGTGATAAATATTTTTATTGATCTGTCTACTTATCTGATAGATATTTATATAGAGAGTGATAAATATTTTTCATTTTTGTGTATACGTCTTCTTAGTCTCAGTAATGAGTAATTATTATATCTCAAGATCATTTCGAAATTATAATGAAGAGGCATTTGGTAATTTTAGGTGAGATTAACTGGTTTACTGGTATGAGGCGTTCGAGCTTTTTCGAGTTCGTTAATTTCGGTTATTTTGTTTAATTTTGATATTTCGAAATCGGTACGAACGTTCATAAAATTCTCTCTCTCTCTA
>NC_051408.1:2820384-2820486 GCF_015228065.2 Penaeus monodon
GCACGCACGCACGCACACCCGTTAATTTCGTATTTCCGTTATCTTGTTTCGTTTTGACATTTCCGTTGGTAATTATTCGAAATCGGTACAAACGTTTAAAAT
>NC_051408.1:2820716-2820840 GCF_015228065.2 Penaeus monodon
GTATTCCCTCGCCAAGCGCTGTCGGCCAATCCCCGGTTATAACAAAGGAAAGAAAAACACTAAAGCAGAGAAAAGTAAAATGATAAAAAAGGAAAAGGAGAAATATTCAAACTGTAACAAGAAA
>NC_051408.1:2821038-2821125 GCF_015228065.2 Penaeus monodon
TACATATAGATTGACAAAGAGACAGAAACATCCCAGAGTAACAGCCGGTTTGTTAAAATATTCATTATACGGGGATGCATATACACA
>NC_051408.1:2822748-2823192 GCF_015228065.2 Penaeus monodon
AACGACTAATAGTTACCACACGCACGTCCCAAACACCAGGGTTACACATAGCACTAAAATGACTGTGTACTTTATTCTCTACGCGTATGCAACCACAGAGTTTAAGCCAAGACACCCCTTTCTCTCCCTCCAACCCAGGTAATACCGGCAGGAATTCTGTAATCTTATACCTACCTATTGTTTAATTGTGTAATATCTGGCGGTAAATAACGCCAGTCAGTTTTTTTTTTCTCTCTCTCTTTAATCCCCAATACAGGCAGCATCGGCGGGCACATCGGTATCTGTCTGGGGGCTTCTGTCATCTCAGCCATTGAAATCCTTTGCTTCGTCATCACCGTCTTGTTCTTGGTCTTCAAGAAAGTTCTCAAGATGCTCTGCTCTTGTTAATGTTTTTTTTCCATAAGGAGGAAGGTTTTTGTGTCGTTTTTTGAAATGCGTGATCGC
>NC_051408.1:2823592-2824445 GCF_015228065.2 Penaeus monodon
TTAGAATCATATTTTCAATCGGAAACAATAATTTTGATTAAATAATTTTGCATGGAAATTTTGAAGACATTTTCACACACCATTATTACACACTCCTCAAAACCTCTTTATGTGTCAATCTTTTTTTTTCTGGTGTAACATGAATGATGTAATTACTTAACTATAGCGTGAACTGTTCATAATGTATAAAATTTCACAAAAATGATAATTACGTTGCTGGTAAAAGTTGTCGTGTTATTTATAATTTCTAAATTTAGTATGTAGAACATTCTGATTTACATTATTAAGCAGTTCTTCAGAAGCTACTAAACTGTTTTTTCAAAAACTGTTCAATATTTTTTTTTAAAACTAGGAGTTCATTTTGAATTCAGAGAATTTCAGCTGTTCTTAAGAAAAATCTAATAAGATATTCATATTTCTAGTCTCATGCATTATATACTAGATTAAAATAAATTATTGAGAAATGAGTGTATTTACATTTATATACTGCACACACTTATTTTCATTATTGACTTAAACATATCCCAGTGCTATTTTATAACAGCAAATTTGTCCATTGATTTTATATTGCATTTACGATAACAGCACCTATATTCAGTGTTTGAAATTCTGCTGCTCTGTATGGTATGCCTTCGTGTTATAAGGAATTTCAGGAAAATAATTAGAACCAGAGTGTATTTCTATACTATAAAGACCTTTCCACGTTGTCATATATGTTAAGCTCTGGTGTCATAATAACTTTTCGCTGCTATCATTCATTTGCATTTTTTTTTTGTCTCTGGTTAGTTTTAAAATCATAAGCTGATTGTGGTGTGCAATAAGAATTTGATTTAAGTAGATATGTACACAGACT
>NC_051408.1:2825071-2825312 GCF_015228065.2 Penaeus monodon
AATAGGTGATCAACCCTTGAAAGCTGAGGGGAATACAGAATGGGATCACGAAATAAAAGCTTTAAGAATGATAAAATCACAATAACAATTATTAAAAAAAAGAAAAAAGATAAAGAAAGAAAGAAAAAACAATACTAAGATACTAAGAAACACAAATAAAACGAACTCGAAAATACTAAAATAAGGTCACGAAATACAAAACAGCTAAAAAGCCCGGGGGTAATCTTAAAACACGTAAAAG
>NC_051408.1:2826493-2826570 GCF_015228065.2 Penaeus monodon
CCGCAAAAAGAGCACATCACCTTATTAAGAATTAATAAAAAGTTAAAGATTCTATCTCACCGCCTTATCGCTCGTAT
>NC_051408.1:2827231-2827571 GCF_015228065.2 Penaeus monodon
AGGGAATTAAACGCGGGTCAGCAAGGTACGCAGAGAGACGGGGACTCTTGCTAGCAATCTTGTTTTCAAGGGAACATTACATTCGTTTTGAAGACTGAAATTATGTGTAGTAGTTTTATTAACACAGAGCCCTAACCAAGTGGAATGGTTGGGGAGGTTTTTGTAGTCACGAGTTAATGTATTTTCCTCCTGTGGGCCATATTGTTGAAGAAAAAATATGTGTGGAAAAAAAATATTTTTGGTTTTAACTTGATTTGATTTAAAAAGAGAAAATGAAATCCTACCACATTACGAGACGAAAAATTACGTTTTTATTAATTCCAGATTGCAGTAATGTTTT
>NC_051408.1:2827663-2828041 GCF_015228065.2 Penaeus monodon
GAATCTGCGGCATGGGAGGAAATTTAAGCAATCAAAATCCCTCCCATAATTTTATAAAGTACATTTGATACTTTTCTTTCGTCTCATGTGTTTTTTAAAATCTAGTAACATCTTATTCATAGTATTACAAACTGTTCAAATGCTTGTTTTTCGTCGTCTATATTTCACTTCACCCATTTACTTATCTGCAGTACAGTCAGCACTAGCTTGGCTTTTTTAAAGGGCT
This sequence comes from Penaeus monodon, assembly GCF_015228065.2. Lineage (NCBI taxonomy): Eukaryota > Metazoa > Arthropoda > Malacostraca > Decapoda > Penaeidae > Penaeus > Penaeus monodon. Next base: position 2,827,890 of record NC_051408.1, read on the forward strand.
AAAGACCTATTAACTGCTACAAAACGAACAAAATTTTGGTACCTTGACCCCCCAAACATGGAAACACTTGTAGGGACCGCATGTACAAAGCTTCCTTTTTTTTTTTATGTACGGCAGAGGGTCGTTTTGCTAACCATAAGGGTCGTTGAAAT
>NC_051408.1:2828066-2828909 GCF_015228065.2 Penaeus monodon
AAAATTATAATTTTTTTCTTTATTTTTGTTAAGAGGCGTGGTTGAGATATTATGATGTTGATTCTCGAAAATTGAAATTGTTTGAGGGATTCTCGCTAATCAATCACGGAATTCATCAACTGTTGTTTTAAATAGCTTGAGATTGGCAGCCAAAAGATTTTTTTTTTTTTATATATAAACATATTTAAACATTCAGATCAAATATCGTAAATTATCACGATACATCAGCGTTTTCGCCACTAGCCTTGCAGCAACGGGCGTCAAACCATCCCTGCGGCGCTCCGTCAAAAAGGGAAACAAGCCCCCTCCCCCTCCCCCTCCACTTTAAAATTGCATTGGGATTTAATTTAAATAAGGAAGCAGTCCTAGTTTTTTGCCATGTCAGGGCTATATGCAGGAAATAATCATTTGGGCTTCACCGGAGCGCAGTCTTTCATCCATCACAGTCACAGAAACAATTAACGAACCCAAAGTTTATATGAAGAAAATTAATAGGGAAGTAACCCTTTTTAACAAAGCATTTTTAGCCCTGTCATTGGGAGTTCTGACTGCAATTTACAGAAATCATTTCAGAAGTGGTAAAGGAAAGTGATAGAGATGCAGATATATCAGCGATATATGGGTATTGGTTAATGGAAGGAAGCTGAAAGGTCAATGTCGGGCAGTTTATAATCTTTTGACCTTTCAGAAGAATTTCCAAGTGGAGGGGAATTATCAGCTTTGTGCATCAGGCTTCAAATTTAAGTAAGATGGTTTATGTTTGAAAAAATACGTTTATTTGTGGGATGTTCTTCCCTAGTTTTCTATTTACGTCAATGGGTCTCGAAGTGTAGTCCGTGAAAT
>NC_051408.1:2829130-2829314 GCF_015228065.2 Penaeus monodon
AGCTACTTAAAAAATTATGATGATAAGTTTGTTCCTTTTAGCATATTTTGATTACAAAAAATATTATGGTAAATTTTTTCAATGGTGTAATAAAATAAGTGCAATCTGTACATTTTTTCTCGACTTCCGTGTGTGTGTCTGTGTGCTCAGAAGTGCTGAAAAAAAGGGTACGAGCACGAATTAA
>NC_051408.1:2829401-2829707 GCF_015228065.2 Penaeus monodon
TCGATTATTGTATGGCATCATTAACACCTTTCTATGGGCGCTGGTCTCACTGTGAAAGTTGGCGTAGATATAAATACATCAAATAAAAATCGTTGATTACATTATCTCCAAGATAAGCTAGTACATAATAAAAATAAAAACGTCTATAAAACAGGCTTTAAACCAATCAGTCAGTTTTTGGACATTTTTCTTCATAAAAGGGATCCTCGACTGAAAAAAAATTCAGATCCGGTCGCCATGAGTGAGGTGCCAATCCATGGCTTCGAAAATATAGGTCTTAACTTCTCTAAAACACGACGCTTGTAG
>NC_051408.1:2829758-2829944 GCF_015228065.2 Penaeus monodon
AGTTATCGTTTTTCTCCAACTTATTTTTATTTCACTCACTAGCAGTAGATTTGCATTCCGTCTCACTCCAAAATATCGTGTGTATTCTTGGTAATCTATATATTGTCTGTCTATATATATGACATAAGTACATATACTAATATGCACATGGTAAACTTTAAGCAACAGTCTTTGACGTGAAACAAA
>NC_051408.1:2833243-2833492 GCF_015228065.2 Penaeus monodon
GCACCACACCCCCCAAAACACAAAGATTCACAATCCCCTATAGCAAACGAATATCCGTCTCTCATCCTTTTCCATTTCTCTTGTGGGATATCCGCTATGTTTTCTTGGAGAAGAGGACTCTGGGATGAACCTAAAGGCCTCACAGTTTTGTTTCATCCAACAGTGAAAAGTTGTGGGGTATTTTTTGGGGCGGAAAGTTTATGTGGGAGAACCATCTCGCGCTGAAAATTCGCGAGCAATATTGCCTTG
>NC_051408.1:2833529-2833608 GCF_015228065.2 Penaeus monodon
AAAAATTGAGATCTTCCATTATTCGTTAGGTGTGTGTGTTTAATTAGTCTCAGGCCTCATTGTATTAGCGTTTACTTAC
>NC_051408.1:2833938-2834277 GCF_015228065.2 Penaeus monodon
GAAGCCAAGAGACGCCTCTGCCACGCCTTCGATAGCTCAGTTGGTAGAGCGCTGGACTGTAGTTGGATCGGCAGCAGACATCCATAGGTCACTGGTTTGAATCCGGTTCGAAGGATAATTTTTACTTATATAGCTTTCATGTTTAGTTTTTATGCTATTTTTTTTTGTTTGATGTTTTTTTTATGTTTTTAATTTTTTTGTTTGATGTTTTTATTTTTGTTTGTTTGGTGTTTTTAACTGATTTTTTTTGTTTTATGCTTTTATTTTTTGTTTATTGTTTTTCATTTTTTGTTTGATTTTTTTTATTTCTTTATGTTTTTATTTTTTTGTTTGATGTTT
>NC_051408.1:2834385-2834648 GCF_015228065.2 Penaeus monodon
ACTAATACATGTACAGTGTTTCTTCAGGAAAGACGAATTTCTCACGTAATAAAGTGTTTTTTTTTTGTTTTGTTTTCCGAACACCACCGCTTTTTATATCATGATTAAGAAAGATTTCAGGAAAGTTCAATTCTCCAAGTTCGCAGAATTCCTTCGCAGAAAAGGCATTTCTGGCAGACGCAGGTCGATTCGTCAAGGAGAAACCTTATACATCTTACAGGTTATAGGAGATTGACGTCTGGGAGAAGGTGACAGTTTGTGTC
>NC_051408.1:2835006-2835522 GCF_015228065.2 Penaeus monodon
AACTGTCGTCTAAAGTAACTTGACGGTGTGATAGTTCTGATACACACGAATCTCTCTCTCGGGCGCAGACGATAGCTGGGAGATCACAGCGCGCGTTAGGCATCAAGGCATCTAGTCTTGCACCATTTTTCTCACAAAGAACCACATATTTGTTCTTGTTCAAGTGACGTGCCTGTTTCTAACAGTGACACACGTACCAGACATTTTCTCTCCTGTGTGAGGCGAATGGTCAATATTTGTCTTTAAAAATTCATCGTCGGGTTGGTATTATTTCTAGCATAAGGGGAAAGGGTGTTGCCAACTTTTCTCAGTGTACCAAACGGACCCAAGATATTTTCCGTATCCTGGTACCGATAACCCTATCTGTACGAGTGGTGATCCCCAGTGATTAAGAAGTGAGTCAGTGCACTACACACTAGAAACATATCCCCGTGAGTAATGCCAAATTAAGTACTAACAGGAACGACACCCAAGACTAGTAAATGAATTCGATCGCTTCCACGTCGAGAAACAGTA
>NC_051408.1:2835554-2835792 GCF_015228065.2 Penaeus monodon
AAGGCTATAGAGTACTTTCTCATCTTTGTTTTCATTAGTGTGGTGTAGTCAAAATCCCAAGAACTATTACTGTAACTCTCATTGTTACATGGCAAGGCAGGATGAGCATTTATATATGCATTCATACATGGGGTATTTTTACGCTCGCAACGTATTCGTCGGTCGGTGAAAATTATCGCACTCGACAGGATCTGTATTTATTGCATTACGATATCTTTATGGAAACGAAACCGTCTAC
>NC_051408.1:2835849-2835955 GCF_015228065.2 Penaeus monodon
TGAATGAACAGATCTCTGGGATGAGGAAATAGGACTAATATTGATTGACTATTTATTTGCGTTATCGTACATCGGGCCGAGGAGCGTAATATCATGCTCAAACGTT
>NC_051408.1:2837112-2837699 GCF_015228065.2 Penaeus monodon
CGTGCCAGAACTGATTCACAGCAACATGACCCTTTACACCGTGCCCAGGAGGAAATGATGAAACGAAATATTCTCAAAACAGGAAGAATCACACACGATTTTAAATAGTTATGTAGATAACCACCACACCATCTAATATAAATCACTCACAAAATAAGAATATATTAAAAAAACAAATCCCAATAAACGCTGAAGATATTCGAGCGAGCGTGAATTTTATCTACACTTCTCCCAACCACGCTCTCGTTGCGTCATCGAAGTGAGTCAGAGAGAGCGTATTGCTCACTCGGAGGGGAAACTACACTAAGTATCAGTTCCTCTTAGCATGTGGAGAGCGAAAGACACAGTGCCAGGATGGTCAAGTGTCGAACTTTCATACGTAGGTATGCAGGATTTGACTCTCAGGGTTATGAATCCTGTGAAGAGGGGAAAGGAACCTGATTCATCTCTGGGGTAAGTTTGGTGTGTTAAAAGGTAGGTTTTTTAGTCTTTAACAGGAAGTTGACTGATGTGGTGAGGATGAAGTGACTACCATGGATCTGATACATAGGTTGTAATACTTGGGTAGTCATAATATTTTCACATTA
>NC_051408.1:2839197-2839450 GCF_015228065.2 Penaeus monodon
TATTCCTGATCCTAGCACGGACCCTCGAACCGACAGTGGCCCACGTAGTCGGGCTCGGAGCGAACGAGTGAACAACCACATAGCAATGGTGTAGGGACAGAGCTCAGTTCGCCAAGATGGTGAAGTGCAAAGACCTAATACTGAAATACTTGAACGAGAAAACCCATGCTGGCGATAGACCGGCTGCTAGCAGTGTTGGCCTTGTGGAGGGAAGATGCGAGACGCCTCTCCTGATGAAGAGGTAAGGGAGATG
>NC_051408.1:2839890-2840148 GCF_015228065.2 Penaeus monodon
AAGTGGAGAACAAGAGAAGCAGTGAAGGAGAGAGAAGAGGAGAAAGGGAGAGAGAGGATGGGAGGAGGAAAGAGGAAGACATAGGAGAATAGATTGAAAAAAAAAAAAAATAGGTTCGTAGACTACAGAAAACCTCATGAGGCTCGTTGTCCCCACGCAAATGGGGCGGAGGATCGTCTCGTTTTATGCGCTGCTGTTGGGAGCCTCGTTCTTACCATACTTTACTCTCGGTGCCCGAGGAACGGGGGTGTGGGGGTG
>NC_051408.1:2840518-2840669 GCF_015228065.2 Penaeus monodon
ACGTACTCACGCACCTACCTACCTATATCTACATTATGTGAAAAAAATAATAATCTTCAACAGGGTCGATTTTAACCTCTACTACGACTGACAACACGAGCGATTTAAAACAAAAACCCCTTTCCATGTAAATCCCCAGTACTGGACATAA
>NC_051408.1:2841101-2841168 GCF_015228065.2 Penaeus monodon
AGAGCGAGATCCTAGTGATTTTTTTTGGAGGTTTTCAGAATTTGCTAAACGTTTTTATTATCTGTTT
>NC_051408.1:2841209-2841289 GCF_015228065.2 Penaeus monodon
CACCGAGATAAACAGGTTCTCGACATGTTCGTCTTGGCTTAAGTTTACAGCTTATTATCAGCAGCGAGAGAGCTTTTAAG
>NC_051408.1:2841492-2841862 GCF_015228065.2 Penaeus monodon
TTCAAAGAATACTAAAATATTTTTGAAAAACCTCAGCATCTCCTTGTTCTTCGATATATTTCCTACTTCTATGAGGGGAAAAATATCTTCGAGAATATAAAAGGAACATTATATTTTCTCCTGTTAAAGGGGGAAAAATATTTAATATCTTCGAAAATGCACAACGGAGGATACTATACTTTCTCCTTTTACAACATGCAACACACGTTAAACACACACACATCTTGCAATCAGCCACAGTGATTGCAACAATTTATCTCAAGAAGTTACAAATAACTGTATCGAGAGTGAATTTGTGATTGCATCGTACACTTTATACCAGCTGCTATCGTCCTTTTGATAAGGACAATCTGCGAATGGTGTAATTTCG
>NC_051408.1:2842616-2842689 GCF_015228065.2 Penaeus monodon
CTGAAGGTCCTTAAGGCATGCAAAACAAAGATAAGTGAATTTTTTTTTTTTTTAATTTCGCGGTAAACCATAC
>NC_051408.1:2842884-2842953 GCF_015228065.2 Penaeus monodon
ACATAACAATTTCTTATAACAAAGAATTTTATTTTTCTATACAGATTTTGATATACCGCTTCTGTGTAT
>NC_051408.1:2843779-2843888 GCF_015228065.2 Penaeus monodon
TTTGAACAGTCACCCCCCCCCTTCCATCACTCACCTTCATCCGAGACATGTTTTGTGTTGCACCACTTTTCACTCGATCCTGTGCATTGCAGAGGGAAAGGAATCGCAA
>NC_051408.1:2844297-2844363 GCF_015228065.2 Penaeus monodon
GTCTTTCTCTGTTCATTATTAAGATTTTTTTTTATTCGTCATTGTTACTCTGTTGATTGTATGTAC
>NC_051408.1:2846195-2846272 GCF_015228065.2 Penaeus monodon
CAGAATACGTTTCCGCTCACAGCATCCGAACGAATATTGACCAGACCACGACACGACCAACGTTTATTTAAACACAC
>NC_051408.1:2846364-2846798 GCF_015228065.2 Penaeus monodon
CCTAGATGAAAAACAGTCACAAAAACCCACTAGATCCACTTAACTTTAGGTATTTCACCATTTTTCAAAGCTCTTCGTCTACGGGTATAGTACGTGTTCGAAAGCCACGAACAGTGCTACGCCTCGATCGCTCTCGCCAGCAGAGCATTTCGCATCCACCTGGGAGAAGGAAACAAGATTCTTATAGACAGAACAACATAAATCTCTTGCAATAAGGTCAGGTGTCAGTGATGAAAGTCTAGTAATGAGGTAGGACGAGTCTGGAAGTGAGTTTGCAAAATACTGAGCAATCGGCAAACGTTTTCATGCGCGTTCATGTTTTTTTTTTTCTTTTGTGTCAAGATTTTGAAAGCGATTTTAGGACAGAATATACGTGATGCATAGATACAAACGTATGGAAATAGGTGGATCACTAGTAATATAGAGGTTTGTAC
>NC_051408.1:2849991-2850163 GCF_015228065.2 Penaeus monodon
CGCTATGAAAATTGACTGTAACGTCGCATAAGTGGCCTGGGTATATTGAAATGGCTATTATGTGAGACATGTCAAGTAGGATGTACACCGAACACGCTAATAATAGTACTGGGTGACTTCAGGGGTTAGAGTGATCTGGGTGACTTCAGTAGTGGGTGACTTCTGCGTTTAG
>NC_051408.1:2853032-2853707 GCF_015228065.2 Penaeus monodon
TGTGTTTAGAGGGATCTGGGAGACTTCTGTGCTAGGTGACTTCAGGGTTTAGAGTGACCTGGGTGACTTCAAGGTGTAAAATAAAACTATACCATGCTAATGATTGTACTGGATGACTTCAGTGCTGGGTGATTTCGGGGTTGAGGCTGTTCTGAGTGACTTCAGTACTAGCTGATTTTGGGGTTTAGTGTGGTCTGGGTGACCTCAGTGCTGGATGACTTCAAGGTGTAAAAATAAGACAATTTCGAGAAAAAGAAAAGTTCAAGAGAAAAACTTTTAGAGGGAAGTAGGAATGGGCGATGGTTTACGTACCCTAGATACCGATTATGCTTAGTCAAAGGCTTGTACTTAGATCACAAAGACTCAAATGAGAGTTTTGAGGCGTTTTTTGGAATGTCTTAATGTGGGAAAGGGATCCAGGGAAAAAATTGCAATGTGGGGAGAAGAGATATATGGAAAAATAAAAGTCAGGAAAAGTTACATCAAATTAGGGGGGGGGGGGAAAGGAGTCTACACTGGTGAATCCAGTGGTGTTAGTTAAGATATATTTCAGGCTGTAGGCATTTGTAGATTAAACCTTTGTTATAATGGGTAATTCTTCACCGAAGTGAGGATACTTTAACTTGAACAGCTTGTTGGTGATCATAACCTTTAGACAAAAAATAAATAATGCTA
>NC_051408.1:2853816-2853960 GCF_015228065.2 Penaeus monodon
AGAAAACATTGTATAACACTCAAGAAAAATCGAAGCAACAAGAAAGGAAGGGAAAAAATTAGGACAAAATTCAGACAACCATGAAGAAAAAAATAGATCTCAGAACCACTTGATGTCTTAAAAAATAATTTATTCTTTCAACAG
>NC_051408.1:2853995-2855947 GCF_015228065.2 Penaeus monodon
CAAATGTTTGCTCTCTTATCATTGATTTATTTTAATTACAAATGTTAACCACACCATTATGCTTCGGCACCCACAGTGGATACATTCCTACGTGGCGCTCAGTTTGCGAGAAATGGATCCAAGAGGCTTTGGAGGAGAAGGAAGGCGAAGTCACTCCCGTCTATGTCCTTTACAATGCCTACTTAAAGGATAACCCCCAACAGTACCTGGATATAGCCCAGGTGTGTAGTACTTCTTTTCGAGACGGTTCTGAACATATATGAAACAGGATATTAAAACTCGGAACCAGGTTGGAACTAGTCTCGGGTTAACAGCAAAGACAGGGAGTTAAGTGGACATGGAAGCAACTCGGTTCGTTTGGCATTATCAAAGGAGGTTGATGATAATCTGAGGAATTACATTATATTGAACTAATATAGACAAAAGGATAATTATCAGTCAAGATAATTAGGAACAAATAATAATGACAGTCAGTTTACCAATACCCTTACATTGAAATGCATCCTTAGCGTGTGATTAGACTACCCTACAACCTGCATTTTTCATGTGATTATCTCTTCTCTATTACAGTTTGGGAAGATTTTGAAATCAAGATTCCAGAACAGAAAATGCCGCCGGGGCAAGCAGGGAGCCCAGATCTACGTCTACAAAAATGTGATCATCAAGACAAAAGCAGCAAGTATGGTGAGTCAAGAAACCAAGAAGGGTTACAAACCAAAAGCCAAGTCGTCAGACCACTTTTCTTCCATGGATTATAAGCTTTTTAATGGTATCCAGTCCATTGCTGATTCCCTTGGACAGTCAGGCATAACACCAGAGTCTTCGAGTTCGAAAATGCTGCTACCAGTCGATTTTTCTTCCATAAAAAACGGGTCTTTTAACAATCAACAGTCCGTTCCTGGACATCACGGACAGTTACCCATGACGCCAAGACTTCATACGGAAGCCTCTTCGGCCAATGTGAGCTCAGAAGCAACTTCACCTCTTGATTTACGTCTTCCAGCTGCTGTAGCCCGAAGGAAGTTATTGTTATCAACTAACCCTTATGAATACAGCAACTATGAAAACATCAATAACCACAAAAAGTCAAAGATAGATGTACTGGGTGTTCTGGAAGTTCAGCATCAGAACAAAGAAGAGGATGATAGAAGTGTCTGTAGTAGTTTGAGTGAATTGTCAAGCTTGGCTAAGGAGAGTAGTGATGGGAATTCGGAGAATGATGAAAATCCACACGACATTGCTGATAAAGATCATGATTTCATGACCGTGTTTACGGACAATCACTCGACAGCATTGGGTAGTAAAGATAACATGGAATATGTCTTTTGTAACAGAGATTTAAGTTCGCCCCAAAAATCTATGCTTCTGGATGTGGAGGTCAGGGATATAGAAGTGGAAGAAGAGAGCTGCCTTTACTTGGATTATGACCAAGCCAATACAAACGCCATCAGTGAAAAATATTTTAAAGATAAATTGCAGAGGAAAACATCAGACAGACACTCGAACGTGAAAGTGACGGAAGACCATTTTGTTGCAAGACCAGAGGGGGGAGAAGTAAAAGGAATTGCCGCAACTGACTTGAATGAGGGACCAGCTCAAGAGGAGACCCGAAGCACACCAAGATCCTCAGAGGGACAAACTGTGACGAAAGTGGAAACCTTGAACAGGAAGACAATAGAAACTAACAGGATGGCTCTGGGACGCAGGTGGGTGGACCACAATCTACGGGATCGACCAGGAAAGCGGACCTTCCCCTGGGAGATCGCCGCAGCATATGCGCGGGACCGCCCTGAAGAACCTCTGACTGACACTAATGTAAGTCATTGATAACGTCCGTATTTCTGATACTGATATTTTTTCGTCGATAATTTTTCAAGGCGTAATTGTTGAGACTGCATAGACATGGACAAAACTATTTATGATATATATAATACGTATTCATAATTCATTTT
>NC_051408.1:2856149-2858532 GCF_015228065.2 Penaeus monodon
TTAACACATATTTAACTTGCTGGCAATTAACACACTTCTTTCCCTTTTCTATAGTTTGCTGTGCTGATCAGAAGTAAATTCCCTTCAAGAAGAAAGAAAATAACCAGTGGACCCAGAACCATTTATTACTACCAAGATCTGGAACTAACCAATCCGTCACAGCTGGTAGACAATTCTTCTGTCCTCAGAGAAACCACTCAAGATGGTCAAAACTTAACCCCTAATGCACCAGCCATCCTGATGTCTGGGGATGATGGTGCACCGGTGGCCGTGTTGAATCCACCAGCCGAGAGTGTGTTTACCATGAACGGCAAGCCTTATGTTTCCTTGAAAATAATGGTCTCACCTTCGAGTACGTCTAGTGCTGGGGATCCCTCGAATTCAAAAGGACAGAAGACTCTTTCATATGAGGCTGTTGCAAACTGTAAGACTAAAAATGAAGGATCTGAAGAAGGGATAGTCAACCATCCTCACAATGCACGAGTGTTTGAATCAAGCTGCGGTTCTCCAGACAAAAGCAACGATGGCATGCTAATAACAGATCAGAGTCTCACTGAGGGTGGTGACATAGGATGTGCAGAACATCCAGGGAGAGATCAAAGTCAAAGTGGGGATGATGGGATGTTCAGTAAAAGCATAGCATCTCTAGAACGTTCGGTGAGAGATCAAAGCCTTGCTGGAAATGATGGGATGTTCAGTGATGGCACAGTGCCTCCAAAACACCCCATGGAAGATGTAACATCATCAGCCATTTGTCAGAATTTAGTGGATACAATCAAAGCAGAACCGATAGATGCGGAAACTGATCTATTAATCACTGTTGAGCCCAGTGACGTAAACACGAATCCAACAGTAACAAAGATGGATATGGCCGTCTCAGACTATCTACACAAGGAAATGTTAAGTGAAGAGATTTGCAGTTATGTCCACGATGAAGGATGCATAAAAAGTCGAACGTCAGAGGATCAAGGGTCCCAAGAAACAGACAGTCCAAAGAAAGAAGGGAATATAAATTCTTTAACAAAACAGGTGGCTGATTTTACTTCCAAATCTCTCGAACACAAAGAAAAATCAGATGTCAGAAATCTATCTTCTGATAGCATCCATAAAGAAATAAATAAGTCTGTAGTCAAATTCCAGAATTTGTTTTCATTGGAACGGAAATTGTCTCGAAGTTCTGAATCACGGAAATCTAGGAAAAGAGATCGGTTGATTCAAACCTTTGATGCGAAAGGTAAACGCCCGAGACCAAATGATCATCAGGCAAATAAACGGCCAAACTTGGATAGATACAAGAGGCTGAGTGGACACGCTACTCAATCATCATCCATTAGGAAAATGGTTGTATTAGAACACCGCAAGCGAAAAGCAAAACGATGGAAAGCAGTAGAGCAGAATAGCTTACGAATACGTGAAGTCCTGCAAGTCGCTTTTCACTTCTTCTCAGCTGGATCCAGACTATCAGGCGACGAGCGCGCCAGAAGGCTCGAAGCCACGATTTACGGAAACAATCCAGCTGTAAGTTATAGAGAACCATCTTCACCTTCTTCTGAAACCAATAATTATGCTTGCCGAACGTCTTCCCATTTTATAGAGTCAACCAAATCTCTAACCTACAGTCAAGTTACATCTTTACTTAGACACCATCAGACGTGCCAAGGATTAGGATGCTCTTACAGCTCTAATCTGTGCCTGACTCTACGAGCAATGTACTCGCACATCACCATTTTTAGCCACCGTTGCCAAGTGTGGGAGCATTTCACAGACCTAGTGGGACTCCATACCAAGTCTTGTCACCAGTGGGACTGCCAGCTTGCGTTTTGTCTCTACGTGAAACACGACACACATCTAAGTGGTACAAGTGTGAGGTCGGACTACGAGGAGGGAGACCTCTTGAGGAAAGAGTTCGATCGATGCGAGAGTCACGGACCGCACGGAGCAAGGCTTTACTGTGGCCATTTGCCTCGAATCCAAATCCCACTCTGCGGAGAGGTTGATAGTGTTAGTATGAAAGCGACGGAGTGCCACTATAGGGATGGGGTTGAGGCTAGGACGCTGAGACTTCTCGGGAACTTTGCACTACCTGGCTCAAGTCCGTCCTTTGTTACGCCTATTATAAATACTCTTTGTGTGACTGCGGATATGTTAAAAGATTATTCTAGTGAAGCTGATTAATGCCGTACAATACAGTTACCTTGGGAAAAATGGCTGGGCGTCAAGCAGCTTTTAACCAGGGTACCTAATGTTTAGATATATACATGTGTGTATGAATAAGAAAACGGGCACAGTAAGAAGTGACTGGACGTTTTCATACTGATCGTTGTGTACAAGTTACTCTGTGTTCAGAATACCCTAAGTATCTTTACGTAGAAAATTATTTGAA
>NC_051408.1:2858673-2858737 GCF_015228065.2 Penaeus monodon
CAGACTTGTTGTAATCTTACTGGGAAATGCGAGTTTAATAAGGAAAATATATGCAAACAGGGAA
>NC_051408.1:2865464-2865688 GCF_015228065.2 Penaeus monodon
CAGTGGTATGTGCACTATCTGAATCCAGTTAATTTATTCTAGGAAACTCATCGGTCACTATGATAACAGAAAAATCTAGGCATATAATGTTATTTTTCTGCTTTGATAACAGCGACGATTTCCTTTTTCTATGTAAACAAGTTTCACCATCTTAGATAGCGCGGCTCACGAATATCAGGCCTCAATTTTTCCTCATGTTCATTGTATATAAAACTGAGTCTTTA
>NC_051408.1:2865970-2866578 GCF_015228065.2 Penaeus monodon
TCGCCGGCATTTCTCATTAAAATTCTGCCGTTCCCTCGAAAGGATGTTCGAGGACGTTCGAATCTCGTTCGAATCGAGTCGAGTGAACACTTATTCTACGAAAGCGATAATTTTGCACATGTTGTATTTAAAAAGGGAATACGGTCTTTCATTATTATTGTTTGTGATATAGATTTATAGAAGTGGGATGTAAACAGGAAAATTAAAAAAAAAAGAAGAAAAAGAAGCTAGAAAATATTATTTCATATGCTAATTTATTATATCTGCATGGTTTATTCATGTTCAGCATAAATAACGATCTATTAACAATTTACATAATTTTATATGGAATTAACATAACAGAAAACGAGGTTATTTAGAGAAAATGAGAGTTTTTAAGGGATAACTAATGTATATATATCACAAAAGGAAAAATCCTTCTCTTTCATTTTATTGCAAATTGCAACCACAAAGCTTTCACTGTGAACCACATTATTAAATTACAAACTCAACTGTCGCACTAGATCATACATTATCAAAAATATAGATCAAAATCACCTACGGATATTGGATATTTTCGTACTGCAGTATTTGGCACACAACAATAATCTCAAAATTCAAATCTCAAT
>NC_051408.1:2867591-2867748 GCF_015228065.2 Penaeus monodon
CTTCACCTCCCTCTCTCTCGGTGGTGTGTTCTCCTGTTCATTAACTTACCCACAGTACAATGCATAAACCTTTCACTTTTTACATTTCCCGAGTTCAATTCTGTGCTTTTATCTTGGTTACAATAGACTGGAGATGCCACGCGCTATCATGTAATGT
>NC_051408.1:2868164-2868379 GCF_015228065.2 Penaeus monodon
GCCGATAAGTGCCAGTATTATCCTGTAGTGAATTTCCTGCGAAACTGTTATCAAAGAGGATGTTACTTCATTTCACTGGCGTGACTGGCACTGATAAATTATTCGTGGAAAATTCAAGAAGCGATTAATATGCAATTTTACATTTTAAATTCCCCGTAAAAGTTAGTCCAGTTTATAAACACATATAGATTTACGCCTAGTTATCTATCGCTCTG
>NC_051408.1:2868762-2868944 GCF_015228065.2 Penaeus monodon
AGAGCTTCCGCTCCGCTTATGATTACGGACTTACATAATTTTCGTTATTTTGGACAATTGTTGTAGAGCATCGATGCAAATCAACAATAACATTTAGCATTTACTGATATCGGTAAATAATTATTAATCGTTTAAAATGATCCAGAATGATTAAGCTTTCCATCATAATTCTCCCGTTTTAT
>NC_051408.1:2868975-2869547 GCF_015228065.2 Penaeus monodon
CTTTACACCCAAAATGTATCATAAATTTATATTTTCGTATCAGAAAAGTATTGATAAGTTTGATTTTTTTTTTCTTGTATATAAAACAATTTGATATCAACCAAAACAACAATAAAAAAAAATCCATGCTCTTAAAGGATAATTCTGATAATTTTTGATATTTTTCATTTATTTTCTCGAACTGAATTATCATATTTTCATTACCTTTTCTTAAGGAAAAAAAATATTTGATGAGGAGTTGATTGAATACATTATAATTTCGTTCAATATATAATGAATGACTTAAAACTAATTAATGTATATATTATATCGAAAAATTGCTAAATTATTTTATCCATGAGAAATGAAATTTACAATCCACACGGAAAACAAAGAAATTAATAACTTGATTTTTTGTTTATTCATCATGAAGTCAATATGTAAATAACATGTATTATCTTGCTAGTTGACATAATTAATATATTCAAAGGAATTATCATATTATCGTATTAATGGAAGCAAAATATAAATCAGGATATTAACGCAAAATGCCCTTATAAATCATAAAGGAAGTTTTAATAGTAGTATGGCAG
>NC_051408.1:2869566-2869693 GCF_015228065.2 Penaeus monodon
GTGAAAATTTCTATTAAGCCAAAATTCTTGTTGATTAAATATTTTGTTTTTAACCAAGAATTAATTTAAATAATGGGTTTTGCTTGCTCTTTTGATGGAATTAAGCAATTGATAAATGGCACTGAAG
>NC_051408.1:2870248-2870397 GCF_015228065.2 Penaeus monodon
CACTCTCCTCTAACTTGCCTCGCTCTCTCTAACAGCCTGACCTTAGGTAGAGTTCACAAATAGAATCTCTGGACGTGAAATAACTTTCTCTCGGATGAATTAGCTTTACGTGTGGAAGGTGTGTGTCTAACCCCAAGGAAATGCGAGGC
>NC_051408.1:2870728-2871059 GCF_015228065.2 Penaeus monodon
CTCCTAAAAATACCGTATCTCAATTAAATAGTTCCTTTTCTTTAAATGTTCTCACGTACTCTTCATCTAAAAAAAGAGAAAAAAAAAATCAAGGATCACTTTATAAGAGTCTCCCCCAATATATCCATTTTCTTCCAACTTACCCATTTTCTCCTTTTTACGCAATTTTACATAAGTCACCCCCTTTTTCGTCGCTTCCTTGTGGCCGTTCCTGTTAAGTGGGTCACCCCTTCCTCTCCTTCTCGAATTACCTCTGAAATGACCTTCCTCTGCGTGGATTGCGGCGAGTCGACTCTCCTTTTGGTGTGTAGAACATATTTCGGTGTGCAGA
>NC_051408.1:2871298-2871394 GCF_015228065.2 Penaeus monodon
TAATAACCTAAACATCTAGATACTGACCTAAATAAAAACAATGATAATATGAAGACGTTTACACAGATGCTTAACAACACTGTTAATGATCACGTG
>NC_051408.1:2871509-2871692 GCF_015228065.2 Penaeus monodon
ATCCCCTTTCAGTATATGAAACATATAAATAATAGTAAATTTATTACAATAGCTGATTAAAATAAATACATGTTCATTGTTTTTTTTATAATTGGGTAATTAATATCAACTTATTCTCTATTGCAAAAGAGTCGATTATTTTATTGCTATTATACATTAAATTATCAAAATACTGGGTAATTA
>NC_051408.1:2872414-2872526 GCF_015228065.2 Penaeus monodon
AAGACAACAATACCAGTCGCCCTTGCTCTGGACTCCCTCCTCGCCCGGAATGCTTGGCGCCCTTAAAACGACCCCACCTCCTTCGTAGCGCCGTCTCGAGTCTTTACGTGTG
>NC_051408.1:2873484-2873640 GCF_015228065.2 Penaeus monodon
CTGAAGCGGATTTCCTGTAATAAGGCGTCAAATATCCATCAGTTAACGTTATATTCAATGCTTCGGTATAAACAGAGGAATAAACATGGAATAGGTGCAAATTGCGTTGTTTTTCGTTATTTCATTTTCTACCATTATTCGTTCCTCTGTTTACGC
>NC_051408.1:2874481-2874612 GCF_015228065.2 Penaeus monodon
CGAGGATTCAGTCAATTACGCTGTCACTACTTATCCCCTCCCCCCTCCCCTCCATGGACCCCCCCCCCCGGAACTCTTCTGGGCAGATGACCTTGAGAAACTGTGTTGAGGAGGAAGTGAGGTAGACTGTT
>NC_051408.1:2874899-2875480 GCF_015228065.2 Penaeus monodon
ATTTTCCTTTCTTTCTTTCCTCATTCTCCTTCATCTTCTCCATCTCCTTCTCCTTCTCCTTCTCATTTTTCTCCTGCTTCTCCTTCTTCTTCTCCTTCTCCTTCTTCTTCTTCTCCCTCTTTATACCCCTCCTTCTCTTCCTCTTCTTTCCACCTCCTTCCTTCTCCTTCCCCCTTCTCTACTCCCCTCTACATCCGCATCCTCCTTCCTCCTTCACCCCCCCCCCATCACCCCCTCCCTCGCCACGATTCTCGGGCAAACGTGCTCACGCCCTCACCCCCCCCTTCTTCCCCCTCCCTCCTCCCCATCCATCTCCCTCTCTCTCACTGCTCCCTTCTGATCCTCTTCCTCTCCCTCCCCTCTCCTCTTCTCCCCTCTTCCCTCTTCTCCTCCCTCTCCCCTTCTCCTCCCTTCTCCTGCCCTCTACTTCCCCTCCCCCTATCACCCTCTCTCTCCCTCTTCTTACTCACCCCTCTCCTCCTCTCTCCCTTTCTCCCTCTTCCTTCTCCTCCCTCTCTTGACGCACCTCACTCTCTTCCTGCCCCCTCTTTCCTCCCTCTCTCTCACCTTACCCCTACTCA
>NC_051408.1:2875590-2875654 GCF_015228065.2 Penaeus monodon
TCTCTGCCCTCCTTCCGCTGCCTTTCCTGATCGCTCCTTCGCTCTGGACGCTGAGGGTCAGGAT
>NC_051408.1:2876299-2876461 GCF_015228065.2 Penaeus monodon
ACTTGCTTTGCGATAATTTTGCTTCCTCAGACAAGTGTTGCCAATGGCACTTTGTGTCTCTGACGCAGGAGAATTCTGATCAAGTTTTTTTTATCATGATCAAGTCCTTCCCTCTCTTCCTCCCCCCCTCCCCCCCTTCCCCCTCACTCCAGAAATTCTTCC
>NC_051408.1:2878263-2878437 GCF_015228065.2 Penaeus monodon
CCCTCCCTCCCTCTTTCTGCCCCGAATCCCCTCCCCCTCTCAGCGCAGGCGAGGACGACCTTGCAGAAGCAGTTGGCCGCGTCTGTTCTGGTCACGGCGTCGACCCCGCTCGCTGCAAGTCTTCTGTCTCGGTCATTCTCACAATCTCCTTTTTTTCTGGGTTTCTGCTCCATT
>NC_051408.1:2878680-2878771 GCF_015228065.2 Penaeus monodon
TCTTTCGTTTCCCTTTCTCGTTTCTTCTCTTTCTTTCTTATTTGTTGGTTTTATCTTTCTTCTCGTTTTATTTTTTTTTGTTCTTTCGTTG
>NC_051408.1:2878886-2879189 GCF_015228065.2 Penaeus monodon
CTTTTTTTTATCTGATTTCTTTCATCGAGTCTCTGTTTACCTATTTTTCACTTCTAGCTTTTCGGTAATTTCTTTGCCATATTGTTGTTTCATATTTATCGCATTATTTTTTTATTGTTTTTCGTTGTATTATTTTCATCATTGTGTTTTTTCTCCTAATCTATCCCTTCTTTCGTCCTCTCTTCTCTTCCTTTATCTCTTTCTGTCTATTTCTATCTTCTTTCTTCTGTCCTTCCCTTTTTTCTCATTCTCTTTTTCTCTATTTTCAGCCTTCTTTCGTCCTTTGTTTTTCTTCTCTTCTCT
>NC_051408.1:2879419-2879499 GCF_015228065.2 Penaeus monodon
GCCGGGGAGACGCCACGTTAAGAGTACTGGGTGACCTTGAGACGAGAGGGAGAGGATCCTTAGCTGTTCCCGGAGGGCGT
>NC_051408.1:2879544-2879648 GCF_015228065.2 Penaeus monodon
AAAGGGCGTTGAGATGATCCTTTTTTTGTTGGGGGGGAGGGGGGTTTAAGATTCTTTTTTTTTTTTTGGGGGGGGGGGCCCGGAACTCCAGGTGTCGTGTTTGA
>NC_051408.1:2879962-2880292 GCF_015228065.2 Penaeus monodon
GTGATGAAATCTGGATGGACGAATCGGCGAAAAGGAGAAAAAAATAAAGGAGAGAGAAAAGTAAAAGCGATAAGATAGATAAAAAAATCGATCAATTTTTATACAATTCATCTTTCTTATCACCATCTTTTTCTTAACGAAGATGCTCTTCTGTTTTATTATCATCATCTTCCTCCTTTTCTCACCCTCAAACACACTCGTAACTGTCTCTATATCGGTCTATTGAACAATTTAGAAATCAAAATTTTACCCTATAACTATTCATGTAATCAAAATATGCAAATTTCTCGTGTAACAAAATGAAGGTCAGATTTTGCAAGACAATTGACT
>NC_051408.1:2880649-2880745 GCF_015228065.2 Penaeus monodon
CTAATGGAAATCTTCTACGAAACGAAAATGAAGGTCGAATTCTACAAACCTGCTGCGATGATGCTACAGCGACTCCTCGGCAGCTTCCTCATTTTG
>NC_051408.1:2881098-2881166 GCF_015228065.2 Penaeus monodon
GGGGGAGGGAGGGAGTGAAGGGGGATCCTTGAGCATCTCTCCAGCATCTTTTTGGTTTATGTGTCCGG
>NC_051408.1:2881187-2881285 GCF_015228065.2 Penaeus monodon
GCAACGTAGGGTATCTTCTGTTTCGTGACGTCATAGTTGTGGCGGGAGATACTGGTGCGAAGCATTCTGGTATGAAATTATAAAAGAATGGTGACTGA
>NC_051408.1:2881840-2881941 GCF_015228065.2 Penaeus monodon
CCAAATAAAAAAAAAACAAGGAATATATCGCAATATGAACAAATTAAGCCTAAAATAATCGGGTCATGACAATGCTAAACCCACACAAAGGAAGTGAGTAA
>NC_051408.1:2882016-2882109 GCF_015228065.2 Penaeus monodon
CGCGTCGCCTAATTGTAAAGGAGTAAATAGATAGATTAATATATATAAAAAAAAGTTGTATATTTGTTTGGTTTGATTTATTAGATGTTAGGC
>NC_051408.1:2882651-2883130 GCF_015228065.2 Penaeus monodon
TGCATGGAGAGGAGGGAAGGGAAAAGGGGTGGGGGAGAGGGATGGGGGTAGGGTAGGGGGAAGGAGGAGAGGGGAGAGGGAGAGGGGGAAGAGAGAAGGGGGGGAGAGGGAGAGGGGGAAAAGGGAAGGAGGGGGGGGAAGCGGGAGGGGAAAGGGGGGAAGAATGGGAGGGGGGGAAGGGGGAGGGGAAGAGGGGGAGGGGGAGAGGGGGGAGGGGGGAAAGGGGGGAGAGGGGGGAGGAGGGAAGAGGGGGGGAGAGGGAGAGGGGAAAGGGAAGGAGGGAGAGGAAAGGGGGAAGAGGGGAGGGGGGAAGAGGGGGAGGGGGGAGAGGGGGGAGAGGAAGAGGGGGGGGCAAGGCAGTCGGTCACAAAATTCGTCGCTGATCGTGAGGATCTGTTTACAACGTCGTCACGAATGCGTGTTATATCGGCGGCTTCAACCATAGAGACGGACGGGGGGGGGGGGGGTGAAGAAAGGGC
>NC_051408.1:2883735-2884135 GCF_015228065.2 Penaeus monodon
TTAGAAAGGAGAAAATCTTCGTCACAAATCCTGCCCCCCCCCCCACCCTTAACCCTAAATTACTTTTCGACCCTCCCCCCCTAGCTTCCTTTATACAGCCCGGCCTTTCACGACCCACCCTTTCGAGGACCGCAAATTCACCCCCCACCCACCTTCAAACTCCGCGTGATTCTGGTCTAACTGTTCAGTGTTCGCTTTTCAGTATCCTGTTCACTACTACATTCTCGAGAACAGAGTCATCGCCAGGTGGCCGTCAAAACACTCTCTACCTTGGCCACACCCTAACGCACTCTTAGTCGACCTGCAGTTGGTCCTTTTGGGTCGACCTGCAGTTGGTTGAGTCGATCTACAACTGGTCCTCTTGGATCGACCTGCGTCTGGTTCTCTTCACACGCATGGG
>NC_051408.1:2884361-2884650 GCF_015228065.2 Penaeus monodon
CTTGAGTAATAACAATTCGATTAAATGTTGGCAATCTTTCACTAGGTGTGACCCGCCCCAAGCACAGGAGACGGGGGTATCAAGATTGCAATATTATTGACAGGTATGGATTGCAAAACAATTCCTTATTACGTGCAGTTCATCTCGTAAACTTTGGGGGGTTGCTTGTTCATTTAACATATTGACTTTTGTGTTTCTGTGTATTTCCTTTGGTTATATGTAGACGTGTGTTTGTGTGTGTGATTTTTTTATCGTACATGTAAAAATAAGTTTTTTTTTTTTAATTAGT
>NC_051408.1:2884958-2885227 GCF_015228065.2 Penaeus monodon
TCGGCCTAATCGCTAATTTATTCAATCCATAGATAAAACAGCATTCATATAGCATACATCGCTAGTCTTGCGAACAACCTATACAGGTCAACCTATAGACAGGGAACCTCCCTCCCCCCCGCCCCTGTCAGTTACCGCATTCAGGAATTCAGATGTCTAAGCTATTCAAGATAACAGTAATGCGCACTTTTCAAGGATCTAGCTACATGTGTGTTCATTTTCCTTCAGGGTGACGTAACCTGTTTGAAGAAGACGTGCAAAAAAGGATG
>NC_051408.1:2885296-2885601 GCF_015228065.2 Penaeus monodon
CTCTGTAGTGTTTACGAAAAAAATATGATTTTTTTTTTAAATCTATTATTATTTAAAAAAAATAGTCATTGATTTTTTCTATTGTATTTTTCCTACGTCTGTTTATTGGTTTCTCCTTATTTGTGGTTGATATAATGTGCTTGCAATTTAACGCAACTCGGTTTATTGAGATGCATTATTGCAATGGAATTTGGCCTTCAATTTTTGGTTGTTTCTTTCTTTTAAGTTCGTGTGTGTGGTAGTGCCACTAGAAGGACTGCTTTGTGCGATGGATTATGTTCTTAGTTAATCTCTAATATTCAGAT
>NC_051408.1:2885963-2886051 GCF_015228065.2 Penaeus monodon
TTAGTAGGCAGGTCAGCTAACACTCGCACTGACCTTGTGTCTTCTAATAAAAGCAAGTTTACTAGTTACCCGGCGAGTGTAGTTAAGC
>NC_051408.1:2886229-2886310 GCF_015228065.2 Penaeus monodon
AGGGTTGGTTGTGTGTTTGGTTTCGTGTTTTTATATGTTTCTGCTTCGTCTTGAAATGTGTGTTGATTTTTTTCTTTTTGT
>NC_051408.1:2887337-2887405 GCF_015228065.2 Penaeus monodon
TTTCACATTATGATCACCTTGTTATAAAACACTGTTCCTTATCATGAATTGAATTTCTAATATGAAAG
>NC_051408.1:2887557-2887766 GCF_015228065.2 Penaeus monodon
TTACTCCCCAAACGGTAGGCTTTTCATTGCACTCCTTTGCATGCAAATGAAGAGAGACTTAGATTATTGCAACACCGATCTCTTACAAGGATATGACACTCTTAGATTCTGTGTTAATGAAGAGTCAGACCTGATCATCTCACGAGATCGTGGTGAGAATCCAGAGGCGTGAGATAAAGAGATGCTGTTACGTGGAATCGATTTTTCTT
>NC_051408.1:2888029-2888594 GCF_015228065.2 Penaeus monodon
ATGGAAATACAGTGCCAGAGAGCGTATTTACGAGTACCTACACGTCACTCACATAAGAAGTGCTCTCAGGTCTGCAGAACATAGGCGATATCACCTACACTCGAGAACAGAAGGGGAAAATGAAGCAAAGAGTGAGGGTGGAAAAGTGGGTTAAACATGCACAAAGTCAGCTCTTGAAGTGTTAACCTTCACCGTGCAGACATGACTTTTCGAATGCATCACCTTTTGGGATGTAATGAAGAAGCATTCACTTTAGACATGTATTTATTCATTTTTTTTCTTTATCCCATCCAAGTTCATTTTTCTCCCATTGCTAGCGCCGTTTGCAATCATTAACGCATCGACTTAATCAATTTAATGGTTTCCTAACTCATCGTTACTCAGTACAAGGTGGCTTACAAGGCTTGCAATATACAGGTCGACCTCCTGGGTATGCATAACTTGCTTCTGGAAATTCCATCTGCTTAGGAATCACCTTTGAGAGTAAGACCTACCTGGCTGACTGTGATAAGGTTTGTGATAGATTGTTTTTAACCTTTTTGAAAGTCGTTTTTTTATGAGAATG
>NC_051408.1:2889207-2889559 GCF_015228065.2 Penaeus monodon
TCTCCTCGGTTGAAATCAGTATATCGATGACTGTGAGCCTTGAAATCAACTTTATACAAACCCTGATAATAGATGGCGAAGAAATCAGCCTTTCCATTGAAACTGAAAAATCGTGTGAATCTGTTTCGGATAAAACGATAAGCCAAATTGCATTACATTTACGTTATTGGGGAAGTTAATCTCTGAACTGGGGTTGTCGATCGCTAAACCGCAAGGGCCTGCGGTCTAATGCAAACAACAATGATGTGAATAAAGTCTGAATTATGCGTCAGGCAATGTTCTGTTTCTAGCTAGGTCTTGAGACTGATTGTGCAGACGGAGCATGAACAAAGGTGTACATTTACATGTCGTG
>NC_051408.1:2889842-2890285 GCF_015228065.2 Penaeus monodon
TTTAGAGAGTGAAAATGAACAGGGTGAGAGAGAAATGCAGAAACAGAGAGTGAGAGTGGATAGCCAATGACAGAGAGAAAATCACCGTCATTTTTTTTTTTTGCTCCTGTTTTTCTAACGCCTTTCCTGGTCATGCACAGCCACCTGGCATCCCCTTCGACCTTTCTTCATGCAGTGTACGCGATCTCATGACGGCGAGCAGGTCTCATGCACACCCAGATCATGATAGCCTAGGGCAAGAGACATGCATGGCCTAGTAACTCGATAACGTTTTTGTTTTGCTTTTATTTCATTTTTTAATGGGAGTCTTTCCTAGAAATTTCAACCTTTCATTTATTTTCTTTATATGTAGGCCTTGATATGAGTTATTGGTTGATAACTTTGAAAATCTGTGAGTATTATGATAAAGACAGTTTACATTCCGATATGTATGAGTATTTTAC
>NC_051408.1:2890430-2890820 GCF_015228065.2 Penaeus monodon
TTTAGATGTGTATCGGTATGTTAAACGTGAATTTGATATGTAGATTTGCATATGCGTACGCGTGTGCACATATGTATGTCGGTCCCTGCGTGATGATTTGTACATATATATGCTATCCATCCTGCATCTTATATCTAATTCATTCTACCCTAATTTAAATATATTTTGACGTAAACACTAAGAGAGACTGCTGGGGTAAGAGACGATTTTGTTTTTGATCCCCGGGCCCACACTGTCACCACTTTATCTGTACGTGGTGTGGAATTTGATTCTCAACAATGAAATTTTTCAATTTTTAATCAAAGCAGCGTGTCACTGCCGTTCCATCTACCGGAATATATAAAAAGAAAATCCTATACATTGTGTTTTTGACAAAGTTTAAATCATGGC
>NC_051408.1:2891401-2891544 GCF_015228065.2 Penaeus monodon
GCGAATTGAATAGTTTCATTATGAAGCACAAGAGACGCAGAGACAACCTGGTCAAAACCTCACGCGAGATAAGAGATAAGACCTTTGATTCAGCTGTGACACTTGAAAGAAAAAAAATGCAGAAGGGTTTTAAAAGGTGAGTA
>NC_051408.1:2891850-2892153 GCF_015228065.2 Penaeus monodon
AAGTAATTCTCTCTGATCTTTCGAGTTAATGTTTACTACACAGACGACAAAAAAAAAGAAGAATTAAAAAGAAAAGAAAATAATCAAAGAAAAAGATTAAAGGAAAGAAAGAAAAGAAAAAAGAAAAGAAAAAAGAAAAAGAAGTGAAAGAATAAAAGAAACGGAATGAAAGAAAAAAAAAAAAAAGAAAGAAGAAAGAAAAAAAAGAAAAAAAAAGAAAAGAAAAAGAAGAAGAAGAAAAAGAAAGAAAACAAGAAAGAAAAAAAAAAAGAAAAAAGAAAGAAGAAAAAAGAAAGAAAGATA
>NC_051408.1:2893004-2893206 GCF_015228065.2 Penaeus monodon
CAATCATCAATTTTCCTTTCCCTTCCTCCTTCTGATCTACTTTCCACCTTTGCATAATCACGGTCCACTCTCACCCGCACAGTATATCATATTATCAATGAGTTAACATGTCTCGTTCTTATCGTGTTCTGTGTTCTGTAATTGTTATGCGTCTTTGCGTTGTGATCGGTAAATCTTGGTTCGTTTGTGTGTTGTGATCGAG
>NC_051408.1:2893521-2893728 GCF_015228065.2 Penaeus monodon
CCACCTTTTCTCAAATCACTATTCCTACTTCTACCTTTTTTCCCCCTAAATGCAATTATGACTCAAAATCTAAATTTACATCTATTTTGTCCGCCAAGATGTTCATGCCAAATGAATGTGTTCTAGTTCTCTCATGACCTATGCAGAGTCAGAGGAAATTGTTGGCGGGTTGAATGCTTGCGTTTCTTTTCTTGTGGTGAGGATTTT
>NC_051408.1:2894014-2894145 GCF_015228065.2 Penaeus monodon
CCAACCCAGTGTCGCGAGTTGCATGCTCTTGATTCTGTGTCGCAATCGTCCGCTGGCAAAGGGTGTGTCTGCCGCTTATAAATAAACAGGTAATGCAGGTGATATCAGGAGTTTATCACTGATACCTATAG
>NC_051408.1:2894591-2894872 GCF_015228065.2 Penaeus monodon
ATATCATTCAAAAGTGGAAACCCTCCTGCCATCCCCCCCCCCCTCAGAATCATAGAAAGCTAAAAATTAAGAAAAAAAATATCGACAATCACCTTATCTCAGTAAAATTTTTCGGATGTAATACTAAAGCTGAAAATCGTGAACCTGAAAAAACAGAATTGACAAATAATCGAAGTATAAAATTCTCTCGTAATTGGGCGGCCTGCGTTATTGATATTGGTGTATCATTAGGTCGTTTTGCTTGAAAACTCTCTCTGCGTGTAATTTTTGCTAAATAACTA
>NC_051408.1:2894904-2895145 GCF_015228065.2 Penaeus monodon
ATGTCTTGTTACGTGTTATCTTGAAAAGAACTGAAAATCGACTATGTATATGTAAAAGTAAAATGTGTGGTTACGTCATATTTTATTTGTGTGGTATCTGGTACTGTGAGAGTGAATGCACGTTCCTCTTTGCAATGCAACAGAGATGCAAGAAACTGGTTGAAATGAATATAAAAGATATTTGGAGATTCTCGAGAATTTTTAAGCTATGGCGAAACTTTCTCTGATATTTGGAAACATG
>NC_051408.1:2896217-2896335 GCF_015228065.2 Penaeus monodon
AAACCCATACATCCCACTTTGGCACAAATATGATATCATTGAAGTGAATAATTTCACAAGAATAAAGAATAACTCACAATTGATTATGAAAAAAATGATCCTCCCTGATCTCTAAGCT
>NC_051408.1:2896504-2896693 GCF_015228065.2 Penaeus monodon
AAGATTAGATTCTCATGGCGATTCTCATTAACATAAATTTTGCTTCAAAGGTATCCTGATAACCTAGACTTTTCATGAACAAACGTGAGACCAGGCAAGGTCATGCAGGCGCCACGCCCCCAGAGCCCAGGCACCGTAAGTTAGGTTAGGTCAAGTTAGGTCAGTTCTGTTGTTTCTGTTGCTTCCCGT
>NC_051408.1:2896986-2897225 GCF_015228065.2 Penaeus monodon
CTCTCCCCCGTCACACACTCCCTTCCCCCTCCCCCCTCCCCCAACCACACACACATAATGCAAATTTAACAGCTCTTTAAAATGAAAACATCCATCAGAATAATTGTAACGCTAACCACATCTTGGCTACTAAATCCGACAGTTGTTATCGACCAAGGTCAAACGAGTCACGTGACCTGCCATGAGGTATTCAAGTGACCTTTTCCAGACTTCAGGTAAAGGGTTTTTCGAGTCCCTGT
>NC_051408.1:2897383-2897818 GCF_015228065.2 Penaeus monodon
GTCGGGTTATCTGAAATGGCTTAAGGTACAAGATATATACTGACGCATTTCTCAAGTTATTTGAAATAATTTAAGAGAAATATATTGATATATTTCTCAAGCTCTCTGAAATTGCTTACGTAGAAGAGGAATTAATAAAGATAATTATTGCTGATAAGTATAAGTAGTCATATATAAGTAATATATAAGTCAGTAATAAGTAGAATAAGTAATGGTATATAAGTAATATATAAATCAGGAATAAGTGAAATAAGTAATAGTATATAAGTAATATATAAGTAAATGATATATAAATTATATATAAGTAATTAAGGCTAATCTCAAGTTATCTGAAATAGCTGAAGTAATTGTGGCAAATTAATGGACTTTTAAAGTTGTTTGAAATAGCTGAAAGAGCAAGAGGTTTTAACTTCTCTGAAATATGTAAAGTACAGA
>NC_051408.1:2898022-2898357 GCF_015228065.2 Penaeus monodon
AAAGTACAGAAGGTATATTAATATATTTCTCAAGTTAATCTGAAGTGATTGAAATGCAAGAGGTATACTGATGCATACTGAATATTATACTGAAATGTGTTTTGAGGTTGTGGTGTGATGTGTGTTTGGATATTCTGTAAGAAAAAAGAAAAAGGCAATGATAGTTGTTTTTATTTTGATGAAATATACTTTATTTCAGGCTGAGATAACGTAGTTACTTTATTTAACGTGTAAAATAAGAATAAAAAAAGTTGTGAGGTAGACTTTTGCAACGAGAAAATAGTGGAAACTTATGCATTTATCTATAAAAAGTGATATATATATAAGTTGATTTA
>NC_051408.1:2898383-2898691 GCF_015228065.2 Penaeus monodon
TTTTTTTTTTTGCGATGTCTCTCGGGCTGTGATAAAAGTGAAGATATTTTTTTTCTGATTTTGGTAAGCTATTGCACTGAATGTCTTACGTGGAAATATATACGACATATATATATAATTTCTTTTTCTTTCTTTTTTAGGGGGGGGTCATTTGCATAGATATCTTTCAAACAGGCAAAACAGGAATATTTTTTTCCGATTTAAGTTGAGCTTGACTGTATTACTGAAAAACCTTATGTGTGTTGTGATAAATTATAATACGAATTTTTGCAAGGATGTGGAATAGATATAAGTCCACCCCCCCCCCC
>NC_051408.1:2898708-2899327 GCF_015228065.2 Penaeus monodon
CCCGGACAAAGGAGATGGTAAATATATATGAGAAAACAAAATACGAACTCGGTATTTCTAACACAAGTTGAAAAGAATCAAAATTACGTAATATTACGTTGCTGTACATCTTCCCGCCGTTAACACCTTAATGGACTCAACAATAACTCACATCCGACGCAGTAAACAGACTGCGTATTATTAGTAAGAAACGGAATACGATCAAAATACTTATATAATCAACATTTCTAATTTCTTCGATAGCATGTTACGAACGGAAGAAAAAAAGGGCACTAATATCCGGACTGTTTCGTTAAATTGTTTCATTTCCGTTTCGAATATCCGAGCGACCCGAGGAGTCCGAATGGCTAATTTGGTGATCGTCTCTTTCCTATATTAAAAAGGCTCATTTGAGAATGGAACGTTTCTCTTGTTTGCTTATGAATAGGTTGACGTTTTAGGCGGAAAAAATAATATATATATTATAGTAAAGGAGAAATGTAATACCTTTTTCAAAGCATTGCAATAATATTATTTTTATTACTGAATTTATAATGAAATGAAAGGACTATGGTAGTACTAAATAGTGGTACAGATTATTCAAACAATAAATTAACAGATCAAAGGTTTGTAAATACAC
>NC_051408.1:2899496-2900160 GCF_015228065.2 Penaeus monodon
ATACATCGCCACAGAGCTAAAACAAAGACAAAGAAAATAAAAATTCACCTAAATATGGGCACCTAGGTCGCTATATTGTTATTTACGTAAAAATACTTACGCGATTCATATTTCTATTTGTAATGAAACTCTTCTGCAAATGAGATCTAGGTAAAAAAAAAAAAAAAAGTTGTTCTTAGATGCGTCTCTTACCTAATAGCATTTTTTTTTTATTATTAAACCAGTTAATGCAATAAATTTAATACCTGAGATTATTGTAATCACGGGCATTATGTAGACAGAAAGTAGAGCATTCTTTAATGTGTTTTTTTATGCGATTATATTACACGTTTAAACCAAAAACCTACCCCTACATGAATTAACCAATATCCGAACTTTAATTCGAAGCAATTAATGAGACAAATAACGAAACACTCAATAACAAAAATACAAAAAAAATATCTACATATGGCAGACAGGAAGGGGCATATGTGTTCAGTTTACACAATGAATCGATTGTCAGGAAACTGCGGGGTCGGTTTCAGTCCAGTCATGTTGGTGATGATGACAACATTGCATGGAAATTAAGTTGGTTGAACTCCCCCCCCCCCCAAGAGGATAGGGAGAGGGGGGGAGAGAAGACCGATTACCTTTTCGTTCGGAGGTTAAACTGAAGGGAGTAATG
>NC_051408.1:2900400-2900804 GCF_015228065.2 Penaeus monodon
TAGATTCAATCCGTACATTGGGTCAACCCGTGAAGATGTTTGTTGCTAGAAACGATCTTCGAAATATACTTTTACCATCTCTAGTGACACCATCTGTACAAAAAAAAAACAAAAAAACTTAATAATAGCAATTAGATGATATAAACCTGTTTTTTCCCCCCTATATGTATTGGATCGCGTACCACAATATCGACAGTAGCAAGAGAAGGTAAAAAAAAACAATGTTGCAACTCGTTCGATGATCTAAAACTTGTCATCATAAATGTGTTTCTCCATTATGACAACCCAACGTGGTAAGGAGGTCCACCACTTTATAGAAAATATGTTTTATTAAAATCTACCAAAAGACGGTCGAGTTTATTACAAGGATTGTGAATATTTATCGTGAAGACGGTGAACTGAAG
>NC_051408.1:2901140-2901290 GCF_015228065.2 Penaeus monodon
AGAATATTGATAATACAAAGGGAAAGGTGAAATATATGATCGTGATTGACGTTAATAAGAGGAACGAGTTCGGTTTGAGATCAAAAAGGTCTTTAAGTTCAAGAGGCATTTATGCAATTTTCTCTTTGATTCGTTGCAACGCAGTGGAAT
>NC_051408.1:2901716-2902558 GCF_015228065.2 Penaeus monodon
CCTTTTTCATTTTAATGGTGATGGAGATTTGAAAAAAGGTCATTGTATTGTATTTTCGCATAACAAGTGTGTATGACTTTGAATTTGGCTGCATTTTGATACGTTGACTTGGGAGTATATTTCAGTAAAGTAGGTGTATATTGAAGTATTCCTAGTGTATTGCAATATACTGACTTAGGGGGCTTATTTCAATATTCTAAGTTGGGTATATTTCAGTATCGTAAGTTGGGGTTATTTTTCAGTGCCCTAAGTTGGGATATGTTTTAGTATTTTAAGTTAGGGGTATATTTCAGTATCCTAAGTTGGGGGTTATTTCAGTATCCTAAGTTAGGTATATATTTCAGTATCCTAAGTTAGGGATATATTTCAGTATCCTAAGTTGGGGATATATTTCAGTATCCTAAGTTTGGTATATATTTCAGTATCCTAAGTTAGGGATATATTTCAGTATCCTAAGTTGGGGGTGTATTTCAGTATCCTAAGTTAGGCATATATTTCAGTATCCTAAGTTTGGGATATGTTTCAGTATCCTAAGTTAGGTATGTATTTCAGTGTCCTAAGTTAGGTATATATTTCAGTATCCTAAGTTAGTATATATTTCCTAAGTTTGGGATATATTTCAGTATTCTAAGTTAGGCGTGTATTTCCGCATACAGTCTTGAGAAGTATATTTCAGTATACTACGTTAGGAATGTATCTCAGTATACTCACGCATTATTTCGGGCTGTATGATGTTATCAAACGATTTATTGTTCAGTGGCTTTGCTGTGTTATGAAGCGTTGTTCTTATTAGTGTTCTTTAACATGTGGAAGATGTGTTGTGATTTTATCATATAAATATA
>NC_051408.1:2902711-2902856 GCF_015228065.2 Penaeus monodon
GTGGTTGTAGTTTTATCATATTACCATTTTCCTGTATTTTTTTTCTCTTTGTCTATCCTTTTGAAAATCATTTTTGATTTATTTTGAATATATAATTGCTGATTTTACTAGTTTAGTATTTGGTCAGTGGTAGTTTAGAAAACCT
>NC_051408.1:2902941-2903036 GCF_015228065.2 Penaeus monodon
GTTCAGAAGTCGAGAAAGTATTTTAAAAAATAATGGTAATTCAGATGAATATATGAATAATAACAATGTTTTACCATTCAAAAATCCCACTACAG
>NC_051408.1:2903066-2903341 GCF_015228065.2 Penaeus monodon
TCCTAAACGTAATTTTAAACGAAGGACACTCGGATATATTCCTAATTAACGATTTAATGACCCTATTAACACCTCTGCTTCGTAATTACTCCCTTGTTTTTATGTCCAATCTCCCCTCCCCCCCCTTTTTATTTTACAATTTCATACGTTAACAAATTCACAAACTGCAACAGAAAATAAGATGACACTTTCACAACTCTTTGCAGACTTAATAACGATAACACTTTAAAACACAAAACCGTGACACTTCCGCAAAAATGTCACCGTCACGACTA
>NC_051408.1:2903488-2903592 GCF_015228065.2 Penaeus monodon
ATGTGTCTGTAAGTTCGTTGTGGTGGATATATCACTTGGAGTCTCATTAAGAATATTCTTAATGCGGGTTAGTCTAAGGGACACACACGCACATATACAGACCT
>NC_051408.1:2903790-2904051 GCF_015228065.2 Penaeus monodon
CCACCCACTTACCCACAAACACAGAGAGACACCTAAATCCCCCCCCCCAATCCACACACCTAAATCTCCCCCTCCCACCCCCCACCCCACACACACAGAAACACTAGCTGACTTAACCCGTCCAACTAGAAGCTACATTTGGATAACATGACACACTTTCTCGTCTTTAACCAGTATTTTGACAGGTTCGTGGCAGTCGCCTCAAGATGCCGAACACACGACTCTAAGTAGGCTTAGTTTTCGGGGCATGACTGTGCTGTA
>NC_051408.1:2904854-2905084 GCF_015228065.2 Penaeus monodon
CCTGACGTCATCGCTAAGGTTGAAATTCCTGACCAGTTCTGAGCAGGTCACGACTCTAGCGGGAGAGCCCGTGTGTTATAGGTCAGCCAGACGAGGGGTCTCATATTTCAGGTTCATACACCGGCGTTTCTGCGAGATTACGTACGCGATAGAGATCATCATGAGGTAACTATAACATGCATAGATCCAGGTTACATTTCCGGTTTTAAGAAATAAGGAAAGGAACAGCG
>NC_051408.1:2905117-2905330 GCF_015228065.2 Penaeus monodon
AAGAAAGGTAGAAATAAGGACTTTTGCTTCATTTTCCCTCTCTTCGATTTCCATATGAAAATCTGTGACCCTGTTTCCCGTTTTAACCTTCCTCACCTCTTGACCATAACCAGATTAATTACCTCGGTAAACAGGTTAATAACGTTTCGGAATGACGGTCAACTTTCTTGTTTCGTGTTTTGCTTTTCAAGAGATTGAGAACTTCCGTTTCTC
>NC_051408.1:2906601-2907313 GCF_015228065.2 Penaeus monodon
GCCGTATCAACATCTATCATATCGTGTTTGCGAATTTCTATGTCTACTAGTTTGTTTGCTAGCCTGAGAGCAATATCACGAAATATTACAGGCAGTTCGTAATGAAAGATTCATGGGAGATTTGTCCATGTCTCAAAGCCGAGAGGATTATTCTTATAGTTTTACAAAAACACTGTTATATTTTTGACAGTGCGATTCATGATAGAAAATGAGTATGTTTGCTTTGGTTATTGTGTGATAGACTTAAGTATTTTAAATAGAGGGACTATTGTGAGGGACTAGTGAATATTGTTAGGTTCACAATTAGTATTAGATAATATAATGAAATGACTTAATACCAGTTATTGAGTTAATGATGACGAGGATCATATCACCCTTATTAATTGCAGTATCATGTATTCATAGCATAATCATTATTGTTCTTAACCAGATGAACATTTATATATAATAACACAAGCGACAAAAGGCCATTCCATTTTCTCATTAATATCACCACAAAAAACTTTGAATCTTTGAATATCACGTGATGCCTTGTTATGAACATCATTATCAGAAGTTTAAATGGCATAAATTCTCAATTAAATCTCCAACACATGATAAGTGATAATTGACAATTAGCCTCACCACTAAATTGCCTTCGGACCATTAATTGCGGTTTTAAGAAGCCACCGATATTTCTGTTTTTGATTTTGTTTACCCACAGCGGTAAACG
>NC_051408.1:2907357-2907433 GCF_015228065.2 Penaeus monodon
GTGTCTTCCTGTTTTGGATTTCGCAACGCGGAGATTAATGGCTCTGTAAGTAAGGGTTTTGATCTTTCGTTTGCCA
>NC_051408.1:2907773-2907933 GCF_015228065.2 Penaeus monodon
ACACCAAACTAAGACTTGAGAGCTAGAAGGTCATATCAACTCCTCCCTTCGCTCTCTGCCGTGACTGGCCTCTGCCCCCCCCCCTCTCCCCCAACCCCCCCACTCCATTTCTTCCTCCTACCCCCTCCCTCACCCCCACCTTCTCTTTCCCTCCCTCCAC
>NC_051408.1:2908648-2909482 GCF_015228065.2 Penaeus monodon
CACCAGGTCGCATGTCTCACCAAGGACAGCATATTCTGACGAAATGCAAAGGTCACACTGATTCAATTTCCGGCCCAAAAGGGGCTATCAGATAAGCAGGCAGCGATTTTCCATAATGAAAGCTTGAAGTAAAGTTTAAATTTTATGTCTTTGTTGGTGTATGAAGACGTTTGAGATTTATTTGTCTCAGAATTGAGCCGAGTCTCATCTTTGTGTCCTTTATTTTGTGGATTTTTAAACAGGGGGCTTATCGTGTTATCAGAAGAAGAGGGGAAAGAATAGTAACCGAGGATTTTTCGCGTTATCTAAAGGGGAAGGGAAAGAATAGTAACCGAGGATTTTTCGTTTTATCTAATGGGGAAGGGGAAGAATAGTAACCGAGTATCTTTTCGTATTAATAACTCTAACCGATATTCTAATCGTTTAAGTTGAAAAAAGAGAAGAAAGAATAGTAATCGAAACTCTTTTCGTATTATGTAAATGGGAAAGGAAAGAATAGTAACCGAGGATATTTTTTTCGTATTAATTGAAGAAGGGAGGGAAGAATAGTAATCGTGGTTTTGCCGATCTATTAAAACGGATTTGCTTAAGAAATACTTTACGTAATATATACATATGAGTTGTCAAGCGCTTATAGGTTACTTAAGAAGCTTTAGACAAATAATTTTGATTCATTTAGCAGACAACAAAGGTATCGTCCCAATGCCAGTAAAGTGATTTTTCATCGATAATTTCAAGGTATCATATTTCTCAATAATTTTACATTCATGCATTCGAAATCTCAACCACGCACGGACTACGCTATAAAATAAATATTACTTATTCTAAACAATA
>NC_051408.1:2910267-2910486 GCF_015228065.2 Penaeus monodon
TTTTTTTGTCTACGCCATTCTTTTCTGTAAAAAAGAAGGCATATATATCCTAGCATAATTTCAGGAGAGAAATATAAACCTTAATATATATATATTTTTTTTATTGGAAAAAGGAATAAATCTATAAATCTCGGAGCGGAGCAACGGGATTATTTTGGAATTAAGATCCGGTTGGGTTAGTTATATATCCGGATTGACTTCAGGAACACTCGCTTTACA
>NC_051408.1:2910847-2911020 GCF_015228065.2 Penaeus monodon
ATGGTACTTGCATAAAAACATCAACAGCAAGACAAACAGACACAAAAGAGCGACGTAATACACACTTAGAGGAAAGTACAGAAGAGCCTCCGTGAGAAAATATAACGTTAAGGTCAAGTTTTGGAAGTTCCAAGGTCTAGCGAGCGTTGTGAGAGGGAGAGAAGGTGGGAAAA
>NC_051408.1:2911132-2911255 GCF_015228065.2 Penaeus monodon
GTCAGTCACGACTTGTTCTATTTCTGCCGCTATGATAAGCCGCTCTGACCTACTTTAACCTTCGCTCCGTCGCATCACGTTCCCGGAAGAAAATGGCTGACCAGGATGAGATTAGGTTTGCTA
>NC_051408.1:2911676-2912038 GCF_015228065.2 Penaeus monodon
TTTTGTCCTTTTTTCTTCATGGCTGTATCCCTATTCAATTAACTGCTATTGCCAAACACATCTAAAGATTATAATTATCATCCTCAAAGCCACAGTATTGCAATCCTAACGAGCAATATATGTTCACAACAGTCATTAACAGTAACATTTGTTATTAAACTGTTATTTCCATTGTTATAAAGCGAGCACTATTCTGTTCAATAATTGCAATCGTGACTATCTTAAAAGACCAATTATCGTGTTTTGAAATGTTCTCATTAAGACATATGAATGTAATGATTAATCAAGATTTTTTTTTTTTTTGAAAATAACGTCACTGTGATTTGCGTTTTGTGAGATATTTTGAAATACATTTCGATGAG
>NC_051408.1:2912438-2913323 GCF_015228065.2 Penaeus monodon
CTTTAAACTAGTTTTCCTTTTAACATATCTGTAGAAGCTATTTTCTAGATAGATTAAATCAGTGACTTCTAGGTGGATTCTTAGCCACCCCCCACCTTTAAAAAAAATTGTATGCTTCAAATTGAAAATAATACGATTAAACTCAAAGGTTTATACCACCAATAAAACCTAATTTATTAAACCAGTTTATTTACCAGTTAAGCCACCTTAGGAAGAAAAGGTATGAGAATGATCATCATCACAAAACAACAGATGTTTTAAGATTCAATGCTTTTTTCCCACCATCACGGTACTGCCCAGTGATTTAAATAAACAACATACACGCGTCCAGTTGCATAATGTATACTCAACACGAAATTAACAATGCACGCCATGTTGCACAAAACGCCCACACATCCATGTATGAAAGTTCGTCACAGTTTCTCAAGAGAATCACCTGCTTTGTGGATTGCAAGGGTTTTGTTCTGAGCTGATGTTTGATGTTCAATATGATCAGATTCCGGTCATCGTAAAGTTAGTGGGGTATTTGCCGGTGCATCAGATACACTTTTTGACCTTTAAAAAAATTGTTACTGATAATTCAACAGTGAAAACAACTTAAGTTATCCCATTAAAATTGTGTCATTATTGACAAGGTACTGAAACAAGTTATCAGGCCGTTACCTTAAACTTGCGAAAAATTGCTTACATACGTCGGCAGTTACGAAAGAAGCTCACACTATGTCATTTACCTTCCTCAGCGTACATAATCCACACCTGATTAACGACTGTGATACCTTTAAGAAACATTTAATCATTCTTTAAATGAAAAACGTGTCTAGAAATTTGAAAGGAATGTTAAGCTTTCATCTGCCTGCCAGCCATTTGCAAGGAGTGGATGGCAAC
>NC_051408.1:2913392-2913500 GCF_015228065.2 Penaeus monodon
CATACACACACACGCTTGTTTCATTGCCTTATTATTAATGACACTTTTTTACTGTGATAACTTGGGTTGTTTTCACTGTTGAATTATCAGCAACAATTCTTGCTATAT
>NC_051408.1:2913517-2913863 GCF_015228065.2 Penaeus monodon
AGATGCGTCGCCTTGGTGGCCTGTCGCGGTAACATATTACATCACATCAAAAAATACGAGATTGCACATCCTGTATAGCAACTCTCTTGCCCTAAATATAAACAATTGTACAGCTGATCTAAGAAGATTTTATGCAAC
The DNA here is from genome assembly GCF_015228065.2 of Penaeus monodon. NCBI lineage: Eukaryota > Metazoa > Arthropoda > Malacostraca > Decapoda > Penaeidae > Penaeus > Penaeus monodon. Next base: position 2,913,656 of record NC_051408.1, read on the forward strand.
TTAGTTTCCTTTAAAGGCGAGTGTGAAGTTACATATGATTTTATATTTCCAGTATACTGTCACGATAATGTATTTCATGCACAGAATCATACACTTTAATATGCATTTGGATTTTGATGAAACAAGCTAAAATTGCTTCTTTTCCACAAAATATCCTTGTAAGATGAAGCTGCGCCTTATACACCGGCAATCACGGTATATATAATCG
>NC_051408.1:2913994-2914177 GCF_015228065.2 Penaeus monodon
TTCCTTCTCTCCCCTCCTCTTTCTCCCTCCACACAGACAACAAAGTGCCCCAAACGATCCTAAATGGAAAACAGATCTGCCTTTCAGCGTGAGTCTAGAGTGAACTGAGCAACACTCTAGTTCGTTGAATCGATCAATCTCCCGTCTCCCCTTTCTCTCGATCTGTGCATGAGATTTGCATAA
>NC_051408.1:2915339-2915539 GCF_015228065.2 Penaeus monodon
TTATTTCGCCATTTTAAGACTTCGAGACAAAAGGAGCATGGCACGTTCTTCCCCCCGAGTTTGTTCAAGCGCTGAACAGGAATAACGAGGTTGTTCATCTCGTTTCTGAACATTTATGGCTTTTATTTGAATTGTCTGGTGAATTATGTGTTATTGTGGTAATATTGAAGGAAATATTAAGAGGTGAATGGGAAAGGTGA
>NC_051408.1:2916054-2916142 GCF_015228065.2 Penaeus monodon
ATCGTGTTTACTGATAACACCAAGCGTGACTACCTTGGACTTCTTGTTATCAGAAAACCGGGTAGAGTATAAGATAAAAAAAGATATA
>NC_051408.1:2916543-2916846 GCF_015228065.2 Penaeus monodon
TACCCTGAACAAAGGCTCCCAAAATACACATTAAACTTTATAGAACGAAAAACAGGAATATATCCACTTCCCCCCATCACCGCCCCCCCCCACCAGCTTCCAACTACAGAATTATGATTACCGGCCGAAGAACAGTCATGTCGGCCCCATTGTTCGTGAAATGATTATCTGTAGAAATTCGTGCAGGCAGTGAATGCGCAGGCGGTGCTTCGAGGCGAGTTTCGAAGCCCGGATGAAGCTCGAAGATGAATCGCGGTGAAGGAGAGAGAGGCGGGTCTTGCTTACTGTGGGGTTGGTGTCCCT
>NC_051408.1:2917941-2918333 GCF_015228065.2 Penaeus monodon
ATGGAAAACACACATGGAAGTTCCCCGAGCGGACGAGAGCCACCACGATTAGTATATACTTATAAGCAGAGACAAGTACACGCACGCCCACTCCCATATGGATAAAGATACATAAACTGACTTTTTTTTATTTAATTCTGCCTCCTCGCCTCTCCCGAGATGCTCCAGCCTCCCTGATCTTTCACAGATAAACGTAAACACAGTGTAACTAATGATATAAATACATCACAGCTCACCCCTAAGAGCTTGAATAAAAGGATTAAACATACGACGATGGTGTCTATTAGGAAACCGTTCGAAGTCTGCTCTCACGCCTGGGTTTTTAAGGCAAGCACTCATGCAAATTATTATGCACAACAGAGCAACTTATCACCGGCGCCGGCTAGAGGAGA
>NC_051408.1:2918475-2918723 GCF_015228065.2 Penaeus monodon
TATGTTCGGAATCTGATTACATTTTCAGTCAATAACATCTATTTTCCTTTTCTTCTAAAGGGGAAATATTGAAGGACAAAATGCTGCTCTGTACTAATAAAAAGGGTAACAGAGAAAGAGGCGGTAAAGAATATTAAGAAATTTATTAACTGAAAAATCTTGAGAATCAGTTTAATCGAAAATGGAACAAGAATGTCAAAATCCGGGTCTCAATTTTCAATAAATGGATTTTGTGCTTACGTTGATAT
>NC_051408.1:2919196-2919364 GCF_015228065.2 Penaeus monodon
TTATTCATCGCGCACCCAATCACGTCGTTAAGCCAGGGTGGTATATGAGGTCGCATCCCAGTGACCTTTGACCTCGGATTTCTAAAAGGCGATCGGAACTATAGCGAGGAAATCGGTGTTAGTATTATCTTAACTTGTTTTAATCTTATTGAATAATTTTCTTCTCAT
>NC_051408.1:2919528-2919706 GCF_015228065.2 Penaeus monodon
GTTTTGTTCTTAATTAAATCTTTTAGTTGTTGGTTTTGTGGTATGAGAGCGTCGTTATATGGTAGGAATTTTCAAAAAACAAAGGAAAATGAACAAAGAAACTTATCAACTTGAAAAAAAAAACGATAAAAGTTCCTCCCCCCCAAAAAAAAAAAAAAACGCTAAAAGTCCCCCCCCC
>NC_051408.1:2919728-2919960 GCF_015228065.2 Penaeus monodon
CGCTAAAAGTTCCCCCCCCAAAAAAAAGGGTAACGGGGGGGGGGGGGATGTGGATGGGCGTGTGTGTAGGCGAGTGGATGGATGTATAGGCGTGTGGATGGACGAGTGGATGGGCGTGTGGGTAAATGGGCGTGTGTAGGGCGGGTGGGCGTGCGTGTGGATGGGCGTGTGGGTGGATGAGCTTGTAGGTGGATGGGGCGTGTGGTGGTGTGAGTGACGAGTGAGGGGCGTG
>NC_051408.1:2920011-2920119 GCF_015228065.2 Penaeus monodon
CGTGTGGTGATGAGCTTGTAGGGCGGGTGGGCGTGCGTGTGGAGGCGTGTGGGAGATGAGCTGAGTGATGGGCTGGGGTGGATGGAGAGTGTGGGGGTGGAGGTGGTC
>NC_051408.1:2920673-2920881 GCF_015228065.2 Penaeus monodon
TCTTATTAACTCGTTCATTACTTAAACGAAATCTGAAGAACATTTCACAAAGCGATCTTGTTCTTCGTGATGTTGCAAAGTGCGTTCGTCTTGCAGTCTTTGTTGAAATGGTGCAACGAAACGCATTATTTGGGGGGTTAATTATGCAACAAATGATGCGTTATGCTTTATTTTGTTGATGTTGATATTTTTGTTGAAAATGATAAGG
>NC_051408.1:2921282-2921557 GCF_015228065.2 Penaeus monodon
AAATTATTTCTTTCTGTTTATATAACCTACAGCATTTTAATTTTTTTCGAATTCATTCTAACCCATAGATAAGAGAGGAGTATGGAATACGTAGACACACATTAAGCATGCAAATTAAGTATCTGTTTAAAAAAAGTCAAAACTTTCTTCCACATTATAATATATACACTTTGAGCTGCAAAGGAAACACACACAGCCATATTTTTTCGAAGTCATAAATATGTAAACAGTTTTATGGTGTAATAACCCCTTCTGCATATCCAAATGTGTATAAA
>NC_051408.1:2921676-2921755 GCF_015228065.2 Penaeus monodon
GTACATTTTCGGTGTGAATGCTGTACGTTGTGTGGATTGTGCTTGTGTGAAATGATACTGATACAGTGAAATACACGTA
>NC_051408.1:2921854-2921973 GCF_015228065.2 Penaeus monodon
TTACATAGGTCTGTCTGTTGTGAAAAAAAAAAAACGAAACTCTACGCACTATAGTTACGCTGAAACCATCAACCATCAACGTGCGGTGATGCCATTGATCAACATTGTCACGATTAAGC
>NC_051408.1:2921999-2922259 GCF_015228065.2 Penaeus monodon
CATGTCCATTGCATATCATTTGCATCACTTGACTTTGTCCTTTTGCTTTCCTCTGACTCAATTAATGTCTTTGTTTGTCGCTTTGTTTGTTTACCAATACATATACTATCTGTGTCTGTATAAACAGGCAAACAAATTAAGGGAATAAACAAGAAAGAAGGAAAAAGAAGAGAAAAAAAAAACTTAAACGACAGCAAACACGAACGAAAACAAAACAAAACAAAAACAACAACAAAAGCATTAGACGGTAACTTCGATTT
>NC_051408.1:2922500-2922658 GCF_015228065.2 Penaeus monodon
ACGACCCCATGAAATCCGCATTAACCCTCTCCAAGCGTTAATTAAGAGAGAAAACCATTGAGGAACTAAAAGCCTCGCGCCCACGACCAGCTGGTGTGGGAGTCACGGCCGCCACGGGCACGTCAGCCAGCGCTTGAGGGAGAGAGGGATTTCTGAGG
>NC_051408.1:2923212-2923822 GCF_015228065.2 Penaeus monodon
ATAATCGTCATCAACACCAACATTTTTCACGCTAGACTTCTTAGCATCAAAGAGGCTGTTGAAAGACCTCATCTCGCTTGCTAATTCATCTCTTTCATTCATCTTCAAAGTCATTTTTTCCCCCTTTTTATGTTTGCAAAACGTTGCATAAAGACTGAACGAGCTACTTTATACAGACACTTTATACATAACTCTGAAGATCAGTAATGAAAATTTGTCCCATAAACGCATGAAGTATTTATTATTATTTTGTAATATATTCACTCTTTTTATCATTTTTCTATTAAAACCATCTTTGAATACTGATTATATACTGAGCCACCATCATCTCGCTTTTAGACAAACCCAAAAAACATTACAACAGAAAAGCTTAAGAAAATTTATATCAAATATAACTTTTTTTTTCCTCCGACACCTTTCCATTCATAAAGAGATATCAATCGATCACCTTAATCGTGCAACTCAACCGCTGTTATTCACGCTGCACGCTGTTATTCACCATTTCACTTAGCTGCAAATTTACAGAGATATTTCTCGGAGATATCTCTATGAAAAAAAAAGAAATGATCGTATCTAAAACAGGTTTTTCCCCTTTCCCCTCTTCCTCCTT
>NC_051408.1:2923890-2924594 GCF_015228065.2 Penaeus monodon
AAAGTATATCCACCTCCTTCTCCTTCTTCTTCTTTTAGCGTTTACTTCTTCCCTCTCTATTATTTTTTTCTCTATTTCTAGCTTATCCATCTCCTCCTCTTATTCCTCTTTATCATCATCACTCACTTCCCTCCTCTTTATCATCATTTCTTTCCATTTTAATGTTTATCCATCTCTTCCTCCTCCTCACCATTTATTTCCTCCTCCTTGCCCTCTTCTTTATCACTTCCTCTTCTCTTATTCTCTTCTTCCTATTCCTTATCTTAAATCTTCCTTCCTCTAACTCTCACCTTCTTTCTATCATGCTTCTCCCTCTTCATCTTCCTCCTATAAATCCTCTCCTGCTTTCTATCATTCCTCTTCCTTCTCGTCTTCCTCCTTCCTCTGCCTTTCGTCCACCCCTTCTCCTGCTCCTCCTATTTCTCCTCCTCCTATAAAGAAACCAGAAAATGCCAACACTTTCCTCTGACAAGTCTATTAATTTCTTTGCTTTTCATCATTATTTTTATAAAAAAACCGCCCAAAAACAAACAAACAAACAAATCACTGTAACTGCATCAGCCTAGTAAAAAAAACACGCCAATATAACTCCAGCCTCTAGTAAAACTCCATGAGAGTAAACCACCACCCTAGTAACTCCACAGTAGGAAAAACCGTTCCCATAGCGAAGTGTTCAGCTCACACAATACCATTCGGGTCAGCGC
>NC_051408.1:2924921-2925809 GCF_015228065.2 Penaeus monodon
CTTCATAAGTTCATCTACTGATTACATTCCAAAAACAGAACAGAAGGGACAAGCACAGCAAGAGGACTGGTGGTCAATCCCAATTATTCTAGACATATTCTAGACATCTTAAAGACCTTTATCCAATTCCACACGCATCAACAACCCACTTAAAGGATTACTATGCTATTTATAAGGACAATCAACGTCTCTCTATCACTTCGTGGAAGATAAGTGTATATAAACCTATGATGAAGCCTCGAAGCAAATGCGAAACATGTTCGAATATATCTCGAAACAGCTCAGAAAGATCTGAAAAAGAGACGAAAAGTGTAAAGAAGGTGGTGTAAAAGAGATTGTAGTTTATCTTTTTCATTCTAATAGGCTGAAAAAGAAGCGCAGACTAATTTAATTCTGTTTGAATGATTACGTCATACTTGTAGAAGGTTAGTAGTAGTGTAAACCTGTTTATATATCAGTGTGAGATGGAAGTCCATGGCGGTATTAATATGAAGAAATTTAGTTATACTGATGCTAAGGGTATGTTCCTTGCATGTAAAAAATATTCCTTCTCGTCTTCTTCCTTCCTCTGCCTTTCGTCCACCCCTTCTCCTGCTCCTCTTATTTCTCCTCCTCCTATAAAGAAACCAGAAAATGCCAACACTTTCCTTTAACAAGTCTATTAATTTCTTTGCTTTTCATCATTATTTTTATAAAATAACCGCCCAAAAACAAACAAACAAACAAATCACTGTAACTGTATCAGCCTAGTAAAAAAAACACGCCAATATAACTCCAGCCTCTAGTAAAACTCCATGAGAGTAAACCACCACCCTAGTAACTCCACAGTAGGAAAAACCGTTCCCATAGCGAAGTGTTCAGCTCACATAATACCATTCGGGTCAGCGC
>NC_051408.1:2926125-2926937 GCF_015228065.2 Penaeus monodon
CTTCATAAGTTCATCTACTGATTACATTCCAAAAACAGAACAGAAGGGACAAGCACAGCAAGAGGACTGGTGGTCAATCCCAATTATTCTAGATATATTCTAGACATCTTAAAGACCTTTATCCAATTCCACACGCATCAGCAACCCACTTAAAAGATTACTATGCTATTTATAAGGACAATCAACGTCTCTCTATCACTTCGTGGAAGATAAGTGTATATAAACCTATGATGAAGCCTCGAAGCAAATGCGAAACATGTTCGAATATATCTCGAAACAGCTCAGAAAGATCTGAAAAAGAGACGAAAAGTGTAAAGAAGGTGGCGTAAAAGAGATTGTAGTTTATCTTTTTCATTCTAATAGGCTGGAAAAGAAGCGCAGACTAATTTAATTCTGTTTGAATGATGACGTCATACTTGTAGAAGGTTAGTAGTAGTGTAAACCTGTTTATATATCAGTGTGAGATGGAAGTCCATGGCGGTATTAATATGAAGAAATTTAGTTATACTGATGCTAAGGGTATGTTACTTGCATGTAAAAAATATTCGTTATCATTTCTATCTGTAATAATTAATAGAATTAGTAGCTCTCATTATAATTTATATTTTTATCAATATCAACACCTTTTTTTATTCGTAGCAGCAGTAATAGTACCAATAAAAACATTATCACCAATTCATATAAACAATAGCTAAATAGTCCAATGGCGGTGTCGGCAGAAAACGTATACTGTGTGATACGTCACTTAAAAAAAAAAAAAAATGCAGTCATAGATCCTAAATCAAGTTACATGCCTAGGATCAACTTATTTC
>NC_051408.1:2927318-2927592 GCF_015228065.2 Penaeus monodon
TCATGTTTGTACTAATTGAATAAATAATTCGCAATATCCATGATATTCTGATAGATTTAAGATAGATCTGATAGATTTAACTAAGTGCAAGATAATTGCAAGATAAAAGATTAAACCGAATTATTATTCAATTTAAGAGATTGGAAAATGAATGATTTTATTGAAAATTTATTGAATACTAAAATATACTCTTCAATTTGTGAAAAGAAATTACAGAAAAATAACTTATGAATAAAAGATAATAAGCAAAGTTTAAAAAAAATATTAAGGAATC
>NC_051408.1:2928229-2928433 GCF_015228065.2 Penaeus monodon
TTGGAAGTTGCGGTTGACCTTGAACTTTCACGCTGTCACGTCTCTTCAAACTTAAAGCAAATCTCTAAGTTATAATTAATATCGTGATTTTTTTTTTCATATATATCAGCAATAATGAATGACAATTAACGACGAAAACTGTGATATTTTTATTACATTTTGGCGATAATAAACGGTAATTAGCGACGAAGACTAATATTTTTG
>NC_051408.1:2928764-2929719 GCF_015228065.2 Penaeus monodon
CACCCATACACACACTACGGACCTTCCCCTCCCCCCTCTTAGCCTCCACCCCAAGTCGAAAGGCAAACGAACATACTCCAAAATACAACAGAAAGCTCTATGATTAGCATATAACGCGTGGTCTTCGCTATGACACGATGCTATGCCTACAGCAGACCGTATTCTAAGGGAGGGGAGGGGGGGGGTTACTGGAACAAGGAAAGCCTGGTTATTGACGAATTGGTGATGCGTATAAGATGTATATAATGAGGATTTGCAGGGATAGAGTGTATTAAGTGCAGAGTCTGTGGTATACATCGTGTAAAGTGTAGGGCCTGTGTAGAGTATAGAGTATAGGGTATTCTAAATGTATGGTTTATTCTTAATGTATAGAGTTTTCTATATGTACACAGTATTCTCTATTTTTTCTGCAATGTATACTACATGTAAACTCTACAGTACAAATTTCATAGTTTGTTGTAAGCTTCTACATTGCAACATACACTTGTTATACTTTTTCGCCAGTATCTTAGAAAAAAAAACATACTTACTCTTAAAATATAAATATTATCAATTGCCAAACGATATCTTAAGGAAAAACTACAGTATTCTGTACATCTCCATAATTTTTAATATTCACGAAAGAAGAATGGAGAATGAGAAAATACGATGAAGGCAAAATAACAAAATAAGGATGTATTATTTCACTGTATTTTTCTTCTCTTCGGATCTGAGGCAAGTTCTGCATAATATAATTTGGTACAAAAGGAACAATTGTAAATAAAGATGGATTAGCCTCAGATGTCAATTGAGCGTCGGTATTAAACAGTGAAATTAGTGTCCGTTAATAACTTCTATTTGCATAATTTTACCCATACTTACCGAAAGTCATTTGAAAAATCTGTAATGTCGATATTTAGCGAAGTTGCTTTTTATAAATGCGTTGCAAAGAATCGCTTAGACTACGTAACGAAAT
>NC_051408.1:2929770-2929900 GCF_015228065.2 Penaeus monodon
ATCTATCTATCAATCGCTATCTCTTTCTCTTACTCACAGGTCAATAATATCAATTAGTATTCATAATATCATTTTAGTTAATTAGTCATCAATCTCACTCTCATTAACAACATAAGGCCGTCTCTTCGTG
>NC_051408.1:2930268-2930570 GCF_015228065.2 Penaeus monodon
CTTCACTCGGCGGAAGATCTAAAAGAAACGAGAGGCAGAAGACGCTAAAAGGAAGGAAATTTAAAACACTTAAACTTCCTTCCTATGCTAACCACGCCGACGAAACATACCATTTGATCAATCAGGTCATATTTACGATCTCGCGCGACTGACAGATTACTGTTATTATCATTTTTCACTCATCATAGAAAGCGGTTGAGTGTTTTTTCAGCTTGAAGGAGCCACGCCACTTTCGTATAACGTTTTAGTGGCTCTTAACACTTTCGATAATTGTTGCGTTGTTAGGGAATCGGTTTATGTTA
>NC_051408.1:2930879-2930947 GCF_015228065.2 Penaeus monodon
TATAATGATGAACGATTTATCTTAAATGATGAAATATGGCACAAGTAGGGCAGTAAGTCTAAACATGT
>NC_051408.1:2931144-2931307 GCF_015228065.2 Penaeus monodon
TTATTTAATCCAAACGCTTTTGAGAAACAAAATGACATATACCTTATGTATTCCTACGTATTAATGTATTATTGTTCTTTAGTGTTCTATGATTCAACTTTCTCCATCGCTTTTCATTTATGTTAAGTTCTAAAATACACCCCCCCCCAAAAAAAAAAAATCC
>NC_051408.1:2931663-2931771 GCF_015228065.2 Penaeus monodon
ATCCATTAATATGCTTTTGTTTCGTTAGAATTTGTTCATATTTCTAAATTCTATTCTGAACGTTAGATTTGCTTTATTAACCCAAACGTCATGTTCTGCCCCCTGTAG
>NC_051408.1:2932355-2932928 GCF_015228065.2 Penaeus monodon
TTAATATAATTTCATGATGATATAACGATAATAATGATAAATGTAGCTGCCCGACATACACATTATTTATACCCCTTTTTAAGGAAATTTAAAACCAAGCAAATAACATCAGTAATTTTACTATGTACATTCAAACAAAAATAAGCTTAGTGATTTTACAATTTGCATTCGAACTGGAATAAACTCAATAATTTTACAATGTACATTCGAACTGAAGTAAACTAAAAAATCTAACAATACACATCCAAGCTGAAATAAACTCAATAATCTCACAAATCAAATTCAAACGGAAAAAAAAATCTAACACAGTATACATCCGAACAGAAATAAACAGGGATTTCACTCTGCACATTCACTTCCTTCTGTGTTCAAGCATAACCCCCAAAAAATGCCTGGTTATTATTGATTAAGAAGGTTAAGAAGCATAACACCAAGAAATTGCTGTCGAGAAATTCATGGCTTGATAACACTCAGATGTAGAAACTTACTTTACATTACAATAGCTAATTTCTACGTTAGCTGTGTGTTGTTAATTTTAGGAGATGCGTTGAACAAATGCGAGAACTTTATTTA
>NC_051408.1:2933354-2933482 GCF_015228065.2 Penaeus monodon
TAGCAACTGTACCACGAGAGCGTTGAAACTGTACCAAAAATTCATACCAAATATATCCAAAAATACCAATTATCGTCCGAAAAACGTTTACTAATAGCCTCTAGTTGATTCACCAGAAGCTAACCAAA
>NC_051408.1:2933524-2933817 GCF_015228065.2 Penaeus monodon
TTCCAAGGTCATCACGCACAAGATCTCATGCACAGAGACTTACAGGTTGCAATCAGACAATTCTTTCACGTCTCACAGGGGTATTATCGCCGTGAGAGAGAAAAGAGCAAGGTGTACGTTGAAAAATGGATCACCCTTTATTGTCTTGCAACTTGAAACAAAAGGCCATTGAGTCAATATTGTAGCAACGAACAAAATTTAACTGGTTCTTTGAGGCCATCGAGTTAATTCGGAAGTAATTTTGCTGTCTCGTTTTTGGTTATTAAAAAGGGGGCGGTAAGGTACCTTTTCTT
>NC_051408.1:2934147-2934393 GCF_015228065.2 Penaeus monodon
ATCCCTCTCCTGCTCTCCTCCAGTAGCAGACATGATCACGCACACTCATCAACTTCAATCAAGTAACAATCCTTGCGTGATTATCAACCGAGAGAATAATGGCGTATATATCTTCATTACCTGTATCTGTAGCATTCGTAGATTTCTCCCACAGTCACTTCTGCCTGCCGATCTTGACCCCCACCTGACCCTTGACCTTTGACCTTCTTGCCTGAGGGAGGTCATCGAGGTTTTGTCCCTTTTAGT
>NC_051408.1:2934646-2934711 GCF_015228065.2 Penaeus monodon
TACCTCGATTCTCTGTTGGAACTGCTTCCTGCCAAGGCCTGACCCTCTGACCTCACTTGACCCGG
>NC_051408.1:2934737-2934827 GCF_015228065.2 Penaeus monodon
TATATCGTGACTCAATCGCTACCTTATCGTAATCTTATCTTTCTCTCTATTTTTCGTCTCAAACCTTCGCTGAAATCGTATCATCCTTGA
>NC_051408.1:2935842-2936161 GCF_015228065.2 Penaeus monodon
GAAAACACCAAGATCTGGAAAATCACTCTGTTTTAGAAATTGAATTTACGAAACACGAAAAACCATTCTCTGACTGAAATTCTACAAAAAATTCTTAACTCTAGATTAATTCCTGTAATATCTTTAATGAACAACTGAATAAAGATTATGATATATTAAGTGCTTGTAATGACTGTGATGAAGAACAGACCTTCAATTTCTGTTCTGTAAGTTTCGATAGAACGAAGAACAATATTATTACGAAAATATATAGATAGTTGTGTATGAGAATGGGTAAAGTATATGATAATTTAACTAATATGTAAACGAATGTATAATC
>NC_051408.1:2936751-2936908 GCF_015228065.2 Penaeus monodon
ACCAGCAGCTATAACAAATGATGTTCTAGCTTGATGTCAGTACAGAAGACCTTCTTATCGCGTTAGAAAGGATGTCTCTTTACATCCGGCCCAACGTTCACCGTCTGAGAGACATCACTGAATATGTGATGATGGTGAATTGCATAAAAAAGATCGT
>NC_051408.1:2937262-2937704 GCF_015228065.2 Penaeus monodon
TGCTTGGGAGACGCACAACCAATGGAAGCAGATAAAATTGACAGTCGCGAATGATGATGATGCTAAAGATCCACGGAAAGCATCTTTATTTATTAATTTATAAATTAATCGTTGGATCTCGCTCTCAAAGACATAACTAGAGCAGCACAGGCTTACAGAACCTTAACGCGGGTCGTAAAGGCGTGATGGTGATGCTGCTACAGACAAGGTCTTTATACTTGCTTATTTAGACTTACACAAGGTTTTTATACTTGTTTAAACTTACTTACTTACTTATAAAGACCTTGGTTACAGATACTTTATCTCCCGGTGATGCTGAGGCGTGACCGAAGAAGACAGAAAGGTGTTTGGATCTGCGAGTAAATGACTTCGGTTTCGGAGGCGGGAAACGAGCGTAAAAATATTTATGCGTTTTTTTTTTTTAAATTCTTGTTCATTCTTT
>NC_051408.1:2937903-2938082 GCF_015228065.2 Penaeus monodon
AAATCATGTCATTTTTTGTATATTCAAGTAATCTATTTTCATTCTGTAGACTTATCTTCTTGAATTTTTATTTTTATTTTTGTTTATCATTACCATCTTATTGCTACTAATTTCGCTCTGATCTTTTATAAACTAGACGAATATAAAATATGCTCTGCTAAAATTACCTTGCCATATAC
>NC_051408.1:2938265-2938395 GCF_015228065.2 Penaeus monodon
GTGTGTAAGAATACGAATGATTTTAGTAGACAGCACGATTTTGACGGTCGCTCTGGCTTGACCTACTTGCGGACGCGAGGTCAACCGAGATGCGCTTTGCAATACTTTTCTCAAGACAAAGCAGAGCCTA
>NC_051408.1:2942234-2942357 GCF_015228065.2 Penaeus monodon
TCTAGAAAGAACGTTAACAAAAAGCCCCCCCCCCCACAAAAAAAAATTACCAGACACCAAAAAATAGATACAAATCGACCGCAAATATTTTCCAATACTAATTCCCCCCAAAGACCACCTGCC
>NC_051408.1:2943318-2943385 GCF_015228065.2 Penaeus monodon
TGGGTGTTTTATTTTGAAATATATTTTTTTGTGATATTAACTGTTTGCTTGATATTAGGGCAATTAT
>NC_051408.1:2943443-2943591 GCF_015228065.2 Penaeus monodon
AGGGCTTTCGGTATCCTTTTTGGATATTGAGGTTGACATTTATGGTTATAGCGGTATCTTCGAAATCAGTGATTAACTAATTTTAATATTCTTAATATGGTAATTTTTCGATAGTTAATTTTATCATCAATACCATTTTAGATCACTG
>NC_051408.1:2943787-2944000 GCF_015228065.2 Penaeus monodon
ATGCTATTAAGGTCATAATACCCAATCACGATCAATGATATTATTACCAATCACTCTGACAAACTGATTACTACCGTTATAATTGATATCATTATCACAGTCTTCATTACACTTCTAAATAAGCATATCGAAATTCAGAATAAATTTTCATCCTATCAAATATTGTCAATTTGACTCCGCCCACATCCGCAAGAGAAGTTGGATGGGCGTGTG
>NC_051408.1:2944251-2944612 GCF_015228065.2 Penaeus monodon
AGAAGTAAGCTTTATAACTTGCCGTCCAAATTCTTAAAAAAAAACTGTTTAATAGTTTACATCACGCTCTTGGAAAAAAAACAGAAAAAAATCGTTAGTAAAACGCAACAAAAAGCGAAACAGATTCTTTTTTTTTTCATTAATATTACTTAAGCGAAGAAAAACAAATGTATGAGAAGCGGAGGCAAGAACAATAATGATTTTTAAGTAACGACGCGCATAATATGAATAAAGAGTGAATCCGGTGTTACAAGAACGCGGGTTTTGCTCAACTGCGTTCTTCTACGTCACTGGAATGTAAACTGATTAAGCTTGATGAATATGATTAGCTGATTATTGTCTCTGAGTAAATAAAATTGCA
>NC_051408.1:2945019-2946032 GCF_015228065.2 Penaeus monodon
TCAACCCAAGATTGAGGAAAACGAATTCAAATCCATTAAAATAACTAGTGTTTTCTTTGTTTCAACAGAATACAATTTCTTCGAAAAAAAACAGTAGTATAATTAAGGATAAACGTGAACAATACGCTGAAAATTAATCACAAAGTGCAAAGGCAGACACGCATCTCGAGAATGAATCCGATTTACAAGAACGTAGCTTTTGAATCCACGAAGTTTGTTGATATTTTGTTTGTCTGAGCGAAAAGTAAAATTATATGGGAAAAAACCTACCGGTATAATTAGCGATAATGCAAAGGAAAGGAAAGGAAAATAAAATTTAACGAGACATATAAAGTCATATAAATATAAACGCTCAGGGAATGAGTCACAGTTATAAGAACGAGACTTTTGAATCCACGAACTTTTGCTCATATTTTCCTCACCTGAACGAAACGTAAAATTCTCTAGGGAAAAAAGCCTGTGATATAATTAAGCTATAATATAAATAATATATAGAAAAAAATCACAAAGCCATATGATATAAACGCTCCAGGTAATGAGTCACACTTTTGAATCCACGAACACACCCGATATTTTCTTCATTTGAACCAAACGTAAAATCCTCCAGGAAAAAAAAAACAATGATATAATTAGCGATAACATAAACAACACAAAGAAAAAAAAATAAATTGAGGAGACCATACAAAGGCATAGAAAATAAACGCCCAGGGAATGACTCACAGTTACAAGAACGAGACTTTTGGAACCACGAACTTTTGCTCATATTTTCCTCACTTGAACGAAATGTAGAATTCTTTAGGAAAAAAAGCCTATGGGATAATTGACGATAATGTGAACAATAAAGGAAATAAATATAACAAGACATACCAAAGCCATATACATAAACCCAGGGAATGAGTCAGAGTTACAAGAACGAGATATCTGAATCCACGAATCCGATAACCATTGCAAATCCGATTGAATTTATTATTCATTACTGAATTTATTTTCATTACAAAATCCGATTGAATCCG
>NC_051408.1:2946123-2946580 GCF_015228065.2 Penaeus monodon
CGCTATAAAATCCCAAGGAATGAATTCGAACTTACAAGAACGCGACTTTTTGAATCCGTTAATCCGTTTCCGTTCGGGCAAGCAGCCTTGACCCGGCGCATGACCTCTGCACATGACTGCCCTGCTGTAATCATACACGTAACACCGTTTTTATATTCGTTCCTATTGCGAAAAAGGAAGGGAAAAAAAAAGTATCATTTCACTTGAACATGGAAGATGATAGTAGATGCTGTTGAACTTTTGATAGATGGGAGAGAAACGTATTTGTAATAGGTGAATATGTGATGAAATGAGGAATAAGAGATATGAGATTAAATTTAATTTGTGAGTTTTTTTTTTTTTTCTTGTATTCTGTTCAGTAAGGCGATTGTTAGTGTTCTGCGAAAAGGGAAGTCTTTGTATGTAAATTATGATCACGATGCGTGTATGGATTTTTTTTGTGATATACATAAATTAT
>NC_051408.1:2946679-2947145 GCF_015228065.2 Penaeus monodon
ACCCATTTTCTCGTTTTATTTTCTGTTAGTCATCGTTTTCTTTAACCAGTTTCGTCCCATTTTCTTTCTTGTTAGTCACCGTTTTCTTTAACCAATTTTTTCCCATTTTCTTTCCTGTTAGTCACCGTTTTCTTTAGCCAATTTCTTCCCAATTTCTTTCATATTATCTATCGTTTTCTTTCAACTATTTCTTCTCATTTTCTTTCATGTAATTCATTTTCTTTCAATCATTTCTTCCCATTTTTTCCACTGTTATCCATCGTTTTCTTCCACCATTTTCTTTCCTGTTATTAATAGTTTTCTTTCAATAATTTCTCCCCATTTTCTTTCCTGTTAGTCGCCGTTTTCTTTAACTCGTTTCTTCCCATTTTCTGATCACGACAGTTTATCACCCATTTCCCTTCCATGTTATTTAATCTCTCACGTTTTCTACATTTCTACAAAATCTAACAAGGTCATTTACTTG
>NC_051408.1:2947166-2947462 GCF_015228065.2 Penaeus monodon
CATATCCCTAGCTTTCTCAAAAGAATTCTAGACCAATATAGACAAAAAAAAACGTAAAAAAATAATAAAAATTCGGAAACTTAGTTGATACAACCGTCATGCATTCTGAAAACTCCGTCATGAGATCATGCACGATGCTCCTGCGGTGTTTGCAAATCATTCCGAATAAAAAGGCCAAGAAGAGAACGGATGAAGGAAGGAGCAAGGAAAAAGTCTGAAGATTTCCGGAGAGGCTCGTGCAAGACGCTCGGGAAAGTCTTAAAAATCGTGTTCGTTTGTCGTGTCAAAGGGAGGGA
>NC_051408.1:2947949-2948175 GCF_015228065.2 Penaeus monodon
CCCTCCGTGTAAGAACTCAGACACACCCCCCCCCCCCCCAATTCACCAAATTAATTTATCACGGCGAGAAAATTGGAGATCTGAAGTTTCCCGCCAAAAGTTTCCCGCCAAAAGTTTTCCCGCCAAAAGATCCTATTTTCAGGATGACTCAGCACATTGCACGCGTCATTTGACTCGTGCAACTTTTACTCAGTCTTTGGAGACCCATCTGCTAGGTGATTTTGGT
>NC_051408.1:2949663-2949771 GCF_015228065.2 Penaeus monodon
TTGTTTATTTCTTTGCAAATGACACTCCTTTCGCCAGATGCGGCGCCAGTCTGTGGTGATGAAACTTTTATGACAGAACTTGTTTGTCATAAAATGTGCACTGCAGTG
>NC_051408.1:2950001-2950299 GCF_015228065.2 Penaeus monodon
AACCACAGGATACAGACACAACTTTACATACCGAAAAAAAAATCAATTATAAATTGTCAGATGAATCTGTAATAAGGAATGCGATCACAAATAAACACAAATCATGACATTTCTTCGGTATATTATTAAAAGGTTGAGATAAAAGTGTTAATCTTAGTAATATAATTTCTTAAGAATTTCATGCTTACCAATGCTACTAATACTTGAATCTTTCCTATGATTTTTTTTCTATCTCTCAATATTTTGCAACATATTTGCTCTAGTTTGGCAAAGTTGTGTGTGTTTTTACTTAAGCTCT
>NC_051408.1:2950355-2950517 GCF_015228065.2 Penaeus monodon
AAGTGCATAAAAGTCTTTATTACTGACAAGATGTAACTTGATATACAGTCTCAGGTATGCAATACATGTCGATAAATATATTTGAAATTCCATAATTAATATATCTTGCATACGGGTATCATAAGTGCAATACCTAATCTAATTATGCATTTCAAAGTACAC
>NC_051408.1:2950540-2950773 GCF_015228065.2 Penaeus monodon
TATTATGAATATTTGCACATCACTGTACTCTACACTTGATATATCCTCTAAAAAAAAAACGGCCTCCAGTTTCAATGACCTTTTGCAACGTCTCGTTGAGAAATTCAACAACAAAACATAAAACGGGATGTTGCTACGGCAATCGCGAGACACTGATTGGAATGTGCAATAAGGCGTGTGATTTATAAGGTTATTTTTTTGACGCGTATTTTCACTTCTGGAGGGTTGATCTC
>NC_051408.1:2951332-2951438 GCF_015228065.2 Penaeus monodon
AAATCAGACCATTATTGAAAAAAAACTATTTGTTTATAAGTAAGAGAAATACATAATCATCTAAAGACAATTAAATAAATCTCTTTAAAAAATGTACAATATTCAT
>NC_051408.1:2951473-2951564 GCF_015228065.2 Penaeus monodon
CACCGCTTTTCTGACAACTGTGTCAGGGAGAAAATGTATTTGGCAACACTGCTTTTGTGTCACCTCGGTCGCACAAGAAGCAGAAAGGGAT
>NC_051408.1:2951638-2951756 GCF_015228065.2 Penaeus monodon
ACAAGCCTTGACCTTGGCGGGAAATTTATAGCATATATATATATCGATTTCCGATCACGCGCCTCGGGGTTATTGTCGCTCTCTGCCGCTCCCGCTCGGAGGGAAAAGCCTCTGGTGC
>NC_051408.1:2952151-2952480 GCF_015228065.2 Penaeus monodon
TCAGGGATGTTCAGGTGTTCATTTATCGTTACACACACGAGTGGGTGAACTATGGCGCTTTCACTGTTCACTTTGAAGGTCCCACGGAAGAACAGGTGTCAGGTAACTCCACTCCTGCAAACTCCACTCATTTAAGAGGCTCTCCTACTCCACTTTCCACATACTCCACATGCAACATATTTTATTGTTTTTGTTTTGTGTACTGTTTGATTGAGGTTCTCTGGTATATGTAGATTTAGGAGTTCATCCCAAGGAGGCGAGATGGAATAGATTAATTGATATATAAGAAATGAAACAATAAAATGTCAATTAATTATTTTTTTTAATTG
>NC_051408.1:2952712-2953135 GCF_015228065.2 Penaeus monodon
ATTCATTTATTTATTTTTTACAGAACAAGAGGAGTCAACATGAATTTGTCTATAATTCCTGAAAACCCATTTACTAACGAAATAAGCAATCCACATATCGTCAACATACACCCGTATCATGAACGTCCACACATATCCTCATCCACATATTATCAACATATCCATCAAAACACACATGCAACCTCCTCCACATATCAACATACACCCATACTCACGTTCCACATAATAACCACACATCTCAACATACAACGTGCCTTCCTCCACATCATATATACACTTTGCAAATCAAAAAGTGTGCTCGTGATATCGTGGACTTTCCGAGCAGACAGTGGCCATGGGAACGTGTCATGAAATAGGTCATGCACACTAAGTTGCGTCTTGAAAGATCAGTGGGAACGAGTCTCAGCAAGGCACTGGAGGTGG
>NC_051408.1:2954324-2954428 GCF_015228065.2 Penaeus monodon
TTATCAACTATGTTTCCTTCACCTTTACCTCTACCAATAATGGAATACGAGAAAATATCAAAAGCATAATATGTACATCGATCAATCATCTAGTTACACGTATC
>NC_051408.1:2954617-2954878 GCF_015228065.2 Penaeus monodon
ATTATCTCTGCTGTGACGTAACCTTAAAGACACGTTTCTGTCATGTTACAACCCATGTGGTATAATCTATCATATTCAACATTCAATAGGATACGCGTGGGTACTCTTTATAGTGCCAGCTGTGCAACTTCTCTTTTTCTTCATCTTCCATTTTCTAAGTTTCTATTTATAGCTCGCGACGAGGCGGATTTCGTCTGGTTTTGCATGTAACATTTCCTAACTGGGATTCTGGTTTATCGGAAGCATCCGCCATCATATGAT
>NC_051408.1:2955728-2955938 GCF_015228065.2 Penaeus monodon
GAGGAGCATCATGAGACTACAAAATATATGAGGATCTGCCATTTCTCCCAATGAAAGACTATTCATTTTCCAGAAACTCATAAATCGGCCATGGCTTCGCTTATTACGTAAAATCTCGACCGGACTTTGATCAACAGAGCGTGAGAAAGGCGCTTTATTGTGAAGGAGATCCACCGAATCCCCAGGGAAGGTTAGATGGGGAATGTAGAC
>NC_051408.1:2955967-2956110 GCF_015228065.2 Penaeus monodon
GGCGTCAGAGAATTACGTTGTGCATTTTTATCTATTTAGGATGTATGTTACATGTATTACTGAGATGATGGGTGTTTGAGTATAGTCAGGTCGGGTTTTGGGTCTTGTGAAAGGAAATATAGTAAGGGGTAGCGTACGGAAGC
>NC_051408.1:2956450-2956605 GCF_015228065.2 Penaeus monodon
GGCCTTGAAGTGACCACCAGGCAGACGAGCAGGCAATACAGCTCTCTCAGAGGATAAATGCTAGTCACGCTCAACAGAAGCTCATCTCTTTGACTAGAGATACGGTTAGCAACGGGCAAGATATGTTGCTTATGCAGCTGGATAAGCGCAATAGG
>NC_051408.1:2956640-2957044 GCF_015228065.2 Penaeus monodon
AACATTTCCTGTTATTGGTAGAATTTGTAGAATTACTGCACTGTATCTGGAAGGAAAGAGAGAAATGTTTATCGTGTTTTGATGTATGGGAAAAGGTAAACATATTTCTTTAATGTTTTGTAATGTTGAATTTATGGAATTACTGTTCTGTAACAAGAAGAAATGAGAGGAAATGATGTTTAAACTGTGCTGTGGATACGTGGAATAGAGTAAACATTTCTCTTATTTTTTTTGTAATTGTTCAATTTATGAAATTGCTTTACTGTACTGTGAATAAAGATTTGAAATTTTACTTATTGTATTTGTTTACAGTTTGTATTGGACACGTGGACACGTGTTCTGTCATTGTTATCTTTGTGAAACTGCTGTACTGTAATAGAAAGAGAGGATTTTTTTGTTTATAC
>NC_051408.1:2957170-2957508 GCF_015228065.2 Penaeus monodon
CTTTAAGCGAATTTAATAACATTTTATCGAAGGCAAACAGAAAACGGTGGGACAAGAGCAACAGCTTTTATCAAAACCAATGAAAATGTTCCAGATTTTCCTGGATTTTCCTGTCGCGAATGGCGCTGACATAATCACGAGAGAAAAAAAGAGTATATTCAGGTTGTCTTCTCGTGCACAAACTCATCATACCTGTGATGGATGTTGCAAATCGAGGCGTTCCTTTGTTTGGTCGGCCTATCTTGTCAGAATAATAGCTCGTTTGTCAAAGCAGATTTTGTGGCTTCTGTGCGTGTGTTTGCGAGAATAATTGCGTGCGTTCTTGTAATTTCTCTAC
Organism: Penaeus monodon; assembly: GCF_015228065.2. Lineage (NCBI taxonomy): Eukaryota > Metazoa > Arthropoda > Malacostraca > Decapoda > Penaeidae > Penaeus > Penaeus monodon. The sequence goes on from NC_051408.1 coordinate 2,957,508, forward strand.
G
>NC_051408.1:2957760-2957857 GCF_015228065.2 Penaeus monodon
GGAATTTCTCCTTTTTACTTATTTTCCTTTACATTTTTTTTTTTTTTTAGGAAATAAATCCTCTTGAGTCCATTTTCGTTCTTATACGATATACATA
>NC_051408.1:2957965-2958093 GCF_015228065.2 Penaeus monodon
AACACACTGTTAAAGTTATGGATATGAAAGAAATCCAATTTTTTGTTTTTGTTTTCGGAAAGTTCTTTTGGCGGATATAAACAACGAAAAGAAAGAATTAGAGCGGGTGTGCGGGCCGTTGTGTGTAG
>NC_051408.1:2958288-2958474 GCF_015228065.2 Penaeus monodon
CCAAGGTACATCCAAGCACCCACCTATAATACTTGCGTGTCTGATTGCATGCAAGGATGTTCAAACCAATTTTTCAAATGATACTCTTTTGAAGGCCCAAGGTTTGCAAGCTCAAGGACAAGATATTGCTGCAGAAGCAATATGCAATATATATTTTCTCTTATTTATTTACTAGCTTTCATTGTG
>NC_051408.1:2958987-2959556 GCF_015228065.2 Penaeus monodon
TGAAATGCCCTTATCATTTTTTTTTGTATGTTTTATAACGGGATCATTAATCCACCAGATGAACAACTGATCACTGAAAACGATCAAGCATTTCTTATCCGGACAGCAATCAACAATCAGACAATCAAAACAAAGAATGCAGTTTTATTATCCATTCTTTGCCGTCTAAGTTGACTGGAATTGCTACGCTCCAAGGTTGGTCGCGATGATGTTACTGTTTTCTGATACAAATATGGTGACAAGAATGATGACGTAACAAATATCTTCTTGTTGATGGTGATGATAAGGATCGAAAAAAAAAAAAAATCATTATATAGTGATGATTTTTTTTTTTTTTCGATCGAGGATGAATTACATTACTAAGGCTGAAGTTAATAGGGTTTTGTGTTCTTAGAAAAAAATGCGTTAAAAAATGGGAAATTAAAATGATAGTAATAGGGTAAAAAAAAAATAATGGTAATTATTGATTAAAAATATATATAGAAAACTGGAAAAAAAAATTGATAGAAAATAAGGATAAAAAAAAAATCAGAAAAAACTGACAACTGAATAAAGTTTCGTTGCATTAT
>NC_051408.1:2959911-2960126 GCF_015228065.2 Penaeus monodon
AGATCAACATTATAAGGTTTGCATAAAATTCTCGCTGATAATTGATTGATAGCGAAGCCCACTGTTGTTATCCGGTTCCGTATCTCACTCTGAAGCTTATTTTCATGTCAAAGAAAGGAAAGATAAAAGTGAAAGGATTTTAGATACTTTATTTAACCAAAGCGTTGAGTCTGAATTTCTCTTTCGTGCGATCCAGAAGTGAAATAAATAAATAA
>NC_051408.1:2960331-2960536 GCF_015228065.2 Penaeus monodon
CCTCGCACGCACATACAAAATCTTCTGATGTCTCTCACCGAACTGGAACTAGAATCAGGCTGCGTTGAAAATTGCACCGAGAGATTAAAACGGTAGCCCGTCACGCCGACAGAAAGAGAATGAGTTTTAAGTAAAATTGTAAAAAGGAGATGAAGAAGACAAAGAAAAGTCTGATGAAGAAATTGAAATAATGGTGGAAAGGTTG
>NC_051408.1:2962129-2962366 GCF_015228065.2 Penaeus monodon
GATCAACATTATAAGGTTTGCATAAAATTCTCGCTGATAATTGATTGATAGCGAAGCCCACTGTTGTTATCCGGTTCCGTATCTCACTCTGAAGCTTATTTTCATGTCAAAGAAAGGAAAGATAAAAGTGAAAGGATTTTAGAAGCTTTATTTAACCAAAGCGTTGAGTCTGGATTTCTCTTTCGTGCGATCCAGAAGTGAAATAAATAAATAAACACACAACACAAAAACACATGT
>NC_051408.1:2962523-2962634 GCF_015228065.2 Penaeus monodon
CCTCGCACGCACATACAAAATCTTCTGATGTCTCTCACCGAACTGGAACTAAGAATCAGGCTGCGTGAAAATTGCAACGAGAGATTAAAACTGGTAGTCAGTCACGCCGAC
>NC_051408.1:2963577-2964132 GCF_015228065.2 Penaeus monodon
CCATTCGTTGATTCGTGCACACCTGAATGACGCCATAGCCTCTATTTCTAGGAGCTGTATAATGTTTAGGAGATTTTAGTTTTCTTATTAATCAGTTCTGGATTGAATTGACCTCGACATTGTTTTGATTGCGTGGTTGATAACATCCAGTAAGTAGAAATTGTAATATCGAAAAGTGGATCCCAACCTTTTTCTATTGTGTGACCCGACCAATATGTAATAATCTCCATGATCATCTTTTCAGTTAGATTCTAAGACATAATTTCCACAATTTGCTTAATCTTCCCTAAGATATATCCCTAGAAATTGTTCCATGGAAACCCCTTATGGAGAAAAACGAACGTAGATACAGGTTGTAATATCATAGAAATTATTATATTTTTATAAGCCACCATTTTGTGCCAAAGTTTCGAAACGTTTCCTTTGTGTATATACACATGTATTTTTTTTCTTTTCTCTCATTCATCATCTTTTAGACGTACATGTACTGTGTTCCTTTTTAAATATTTATTTATATCTTTTTATTTAATTATTTATTTATCTGTTTATAATAAC
>NC_051408.1:2964429-2964697 GCF_015228065.2 Penaeus monodon
CACACACAAAGGAAATTATCTGCACTCCAACTCTCTCGAAACAATGACATAAAAAAATATTTTCAAAGTGTGGAGAAAAATCAACAATTACATAAATAAAGATTAAAACACATATTCTAATTTCATTCCTTATTTTAAACTTCATTAATTTTCATGGGGAAATAACACTACATTGCGTCAATTACAAATATTCATGCCTATTCTAAAGTTATTTCCATAATCTTTTAGCAAGGTAAATGGTATGATGGTTATTTTCTTTGAGGACTGG
>NC_051408.1:2964939-2965098 GCF_015228065.2 Penaeus monodon
ATTGTAGTTAGACGTAGTTAAACTGGTTTTCTGTGTCTCCTTATTACAATAACATCTCGACTAATATAAAAAACAACACTTTTCTAACCCTTAGAATTTACAAAACGTGAAGGAAATCTACCTTGTGAGAAATTGGCAAATGATGCTTTAAAATGTTAA
>NC_051408.1:2965200-2965438 GCF_015228065.2 Penaeus monodon
TCTAATACGTCACCTGAGACTGTATCAAATTTCATATGAAATATTCTGTTATATATTATCTTTATCATTCTCATCCTTATGACGTTTGAAGACACGCCTTATACTTTCATTTTATGTCAGTTGTTTTATTAGTATTAAGATCATCTTAATCTCTACTGAATTGTGGACATATTAGCGCTGAAGCTGATATTCATTTCCAGCCTGAGTCGAACTGACTAGTGTTGAGCACAACTCACAA
>NC_051408.1:2965975-2966474 GCF_015228065.2 Penaeus monodon
ATTATGTACAATAAACTCTATGAAATCCAAAACCAAAGGGTTATCATTGAAGGCAACAAATAACAACACTGGTCTTGCTGTACAAAATAAATCTTTATTTCTTTTGAGTCAGTGCATAAATATATACAAAACAAAGTATCATCCACATGTTATTAATTATAAAGAGGGGGGGGGGTATTATTCCGTGAGAGAAAAAAAAAACATTTATATTTACAAATAAAGAAATAGGTACATTATCCGATTAAAAAAAAGTAAGGTTTACAATAACGAATTTATCAATATTCTCTAAATCACTTGTAAAAAAGAATCTCTGTCATGGAATAGGCAAATAAAACAGGCCTATATTCCATGTTATTGCGTTATGTGGTCATTTGGGCAAACGTCCATTATTATTATTTTTTTTTCACCAAAATTTCTTTTTTTTTTTGGCCACAGTTTTATAATGCATATCCATATTATATTACAATAAAAAAGGAAAAGAAAAAAACTTAATTATAAT
>NC_051408.1:2966595-2967308 GCF_015228065.2 Penaeus monodon
GCGAAGAGAAGTCAGTGACCTTCTCACCTGGTGTTAAGTTGCACTTTAAACTACCAACAACCAACACTTTTTTTTTCTCTGCCAGCTGTTTACAAATTAATTATATCAACATGTTATAGATATAAAATAAAAATGAGTAACAGAAGAAAAAAAACAACGCTTTGTTTTTTATTCGTATTTCATTGATTTCTTGGTTCTCTCTCGATTTTTTGAAACTTAGGGAAATAAATTAGGTTTGTTTATATGTTGCTTAGATGTTTTTTCATATGGTAGTGTTGGTGATAGATCGTATATTGCATAAATATTTGTTAAGAATGGATTCGCCGCAAAACAACAGCTTCCTTTTGTTCATATGCTTTCGTTGAAAGAAATATATACGAATATATATCGAGAAAAAAAAGTTTGATGCCTAAAAAATATATAAAAAAATATTAACGTCACCACACGTAGAGATGCGACTTTCATATAAAAAAGAAATCTCTTTATTTCTTTACATCATTCAACGTTATAAAGATTCTTAAAAGATCTACCATATCGCAACGAAATAACCGCAAAGAGAGAGAGAAAACAAGGAACGAGGGACAAAAGGGAAAAAGGCCCAACCGAAGGGCGGTCCTCAGAACTTGGCGGCGTGCACAATGGCGTCGAGTCTCAGCCGCACGCTGGCCTTGTCCTCGATCTTGTAGCGCGGTTTGCCTCGCTTCTCGCCCGAG
>NC_051408.1:2967369-2968107 GCF_015228065.2 Penaeus monodon
TGATGGCTTCGATGAGGCGGCTCAGGATCGCCTCGTCCTCTGCGGCGACGAAGAGCGCCGCTGCGGGCGGCGGCTGCGGGCGGCGGGTGGTCGGGCGTGTGGTGACGGGCGCGGGGCGCGGGGCTCGTGTGGGCTTGCTAGGCGCGGGCGCGGGCGGGGAGGTGGGGGCGGCGCTGGGGCGTCTGGAGGGGGCGCCGGTGGGGGCGCGGGTGGCCGTGGGGCGGGGGCGGGGCACCTTCGGGCTGGGGCGGCGCGGCCGGGTGGTGGTGGGCGTGCGGACGGGCGGGATGGCGTTGGCGGCGGAGCTGGGGCCCACCGGGCGCCGCGGCCCGTGGTCCGGCCGCTGCTGCACCCTGTGGTCCTTCCAGTTCTCGCCGCGACGCACGCCCGACACGACCGACGCGCCGATCTGCGGGGCGTCGCCGATGGGGCCGACGGACGCCCTCAGGGCGGGGAAGCTCGGGTGGTTAGCGTAGGACACCTCGGCGGTGTATCCGTCGCGGTTGGCGCGGTACGTGACGGTCTGCAGGCGGTTGTCGGGCAGCGCCACGCGGAAGCGGCCGCGCGTCACCTCGCCCCGGCGCGCCTCCTCGTGCTCGTAGAAGTTCTCGGCCTCAGGGGCGTCGACGGAGTAGCCGAAGGAGTACGTCGCGTCCTGCGGGAGGAGGGCGCGGGGTTAGCTCTAGCATACTTAAAGTCATTGGGCATCAATACTCCGTCAAGAGGAAAGTTAATGGG
>NC_051408.1:2968138-2968642 GCF_015228065.2 Penaeus monodon
TCCAGATTGGAGGTGCACCTCTTATTAAATAACTTCATTATTATTACAAGACTGAAGCTCCTTGTATTGAGTTTGAGTAAAGGCTGAAAAAACATAGAATAAGGGGGGTAGAGCAAATAATAATTGTGATGAAAAATGATAACATAAACGATAATGTTTACAAAAAAAGTAACAAGGTTGGTGGTCATGGTATCAATACATGAATTTGTCAGTGATAACGAGTAATTTAATGCAATAAAGGTGGAAATAACGCTACTAACGATACAAATGGTATGTCAAAAGTTCCACTGAATATGGTAAATATTACCACTGGAATATAAAACTATTTGACACTTACTTCAATCTTGCTCTTTACATCAAACATCAAATAGTTTTCAGGGGAAGAAATATACAAAGAAACAAAAAAAAAGTAACATAAAAATTATTAAAAAAACAAACTTATACCGCGTTTTTTATGTACATAAGTTACCCCTTCACCTCCCCCCCAAAAAAAAAACTCCTCCC
>NC_051408.1:2968716-2968906 GCF_015228065.2 Penaeus monodon
CGAGGGAATGACTGACAACACAAAAGCCAACGTGTCGACCCACATTCGTTCGTTCAATGGAGGCAAAAACGAAGCGATTTTCAAATTCTCTCATTCACGTCTCCCCTGTATTTCAAAATCATCACACTTTTGTAGTTTTATGATCTCAAAATCAGACAAAGAAACATTTACGTTATTGAACCGACCGGTA
>NC_051408.1:2969163-2969406 GCF_015228065.2 Penaeus monodon
CAGACACTCTCGCTCTTGCTGTGTCACCCATATTCAACATTCTTCGAGACAAGTCCGCCTCTGCAATAATTTTTTTTCCATCACATTCCTGAAACGTTTTGATATGAAACGCTTATGTATGTTCACGTATTTACGTTGACTGACAAGACAATCAGGTCCCAGGCCAGAGAAAGGTTGTGAACTGAGTGTTTCTCAAAGTTCTTTTCATTCAATGAAAGCTGAAAAGAATTGCCACATAAAGCT
>NC_051408.1:2969941-2970047 GCF_015228065.2 Penaeus monodon
TTCAGTATAACATATATTCAAATCAATCACGCATTGGCGCGCGGTGCATTCTCACGAAAACACATCCATTTCAGAAACGGGAATAGACGAAGGTGGGGAGAAAGGG
>NC_051408.1:2970714-2971192 GCF_015228065.2 Penaeus monodon
TTCGGCAATCGATCAACGACAATGACTACTCTGCAGCTTTTCTCGTTATGAGCCTTTTGCCCAAGAGCCTGCGAGTTATTAGCTTTATTCCTTTTCTCTTATCTCAGTCCTTCTCTTCTCCCTCCTCCTTCTCTTCTCCTCTCTTCTATTTTCCTCTGTTCTTCCCCTTCCCTCTCTTCTCGTCTCATTTCTCCTTCTCTTTCATCTCCTCCTTTCTCCTTCTCTCTCATCTCCTCTCTTCTCCTTGTCTCTCATCTTTCTTCTCCCCTCTCATTTCCTTCTCTCTCTTCTCCTTATTTCTCCTTCTCTCTCATCTCCTTCCCTCTCATTTCCTTTCTCTCTCCCTCTCATTTTTCTTCTCTCTCTTCTCCTTCCCTCTCACTCACCCATATTTATCCCTATTTCTCTCTCTCCTCCACTATCATCCGTCATTCGCTTCCTCCAAATTTTCCTCCGGTTTGCTAAAAGGTTTTCCTTA
>NC_051408.1:2971449-2971536 GCF_015228065.2 Penaeus monodon
ACATGACCTGAAATCGTGACCTCGGCGACCTGGCTCGTTTCCGCAGCCTTGGATTTTCGTGCCTTTTCTTTGCCTCTATTTTTCTCC
>NC_051408.1:2972305-2972459 GCF_015228065.2 Penaeus monodon
AATAAAGGGAAACTTATTCACTTATTCCTGAAATTTGATAAAAATTATGAAGAGATAATAAAATTAACATAAGATAACTATAATGATGCAGTATAAAAATAAGCTAATAGATTATAAGAAAGCCTAATGGAGTCTGAGAAAGAATAAATCAAAC
>NC_051408.1:2972494-2972631 GCF_015228065.2 Penaeus monodon
GGTACTATGGGTACGGTAATAATAAGAAAGGCCGAGGGTGTAACAAGCATAGAATACTCATAGAAAGATAACTCAGGAAACGCTGATTGGTTTTGGTGGAATCGAGAGGAGAGAATACGGAAGTGCGTGGGTGGGTG
>NC_051408.1:2972807-2972871 GCF_015228065.2 Penaeus monodon
ACACACACTTGAACTCGTGCGTGTCTGTATGAAATGGAGACGAGTGTGTTTGTGTGTTTGTATA
>NC_051408.1:2972958-2973681 GCF_015228065.2 Penaeus monodon
GCACACCCCGATAAGCCAGGTCCAGGGTAGTTAGTGCATGACACACCCCTGCATCACAGTCATGAACGAGAGGAGGGTCATGACATTCTGTGGATTCGGTCATGTGCAAACTTCGCAACGAGTTTCTTGCACCACTCATGTCGTGTCCTCGTGCATGCGGTTCATCTCCAGCTGCAGGCATTCTCGTGCTTGGCTCTTGCATGTATGCTGCTTGTTCTTGTGAATGGCGAGCTGAGAGATTTTTATGGATGATGTTCAAAAGGAAAAGAAAAGAAAGTGATGTTAATTGGTGTTGTAAATTTCTTTTAGCTGTTGGTATTCTTAATCGGATGAATTAAAAAAAAAAATTGGTGAGCTATAAGATTTTTAATAGTGATGTTGATTTTTTTAAAAAATGGTGGATATTAATTTGTGATTTTTTAGCAGTTGGTAATTTTAATCTGATTAGATTCTTAGGAACATGATCGTTTATGATCGTGTTGTTATATTGAAATGTGTTGGTGTATTTAACATCATGATGATATCTATACACTATGATATAAACCTAACTGATACCCATATCTTAATGCTATCTATATCAAAACTAAATAATCGTTTTATATCGTAATACTGTTTAAATTCAGCCTATAGACATACTAAAAAAAATCTGTCGAGCACAATTTTCATTAAAAAAAAATCCAATTCACGATACCGTTGGATTTTTTTTTATGTGTGATCATTCCC
>NC_051408.1:2974205-2974328 GCF_015228065.2 Penaeus monodon
TGTACACATTAGTAATAATACTAGAAATTATGAAAAAGTATTCTAGTTCACGAAGCTTCAACTGTCGATCCTTCAATATCGAGTCGTGGTAAGTTATTAGAGCGTGCGGAGGAATGTCATTGC
>NC_051408.1:2975080-2975243 GCF_015228065.2 Penaeus monodon
CCCTAACATTGCTATTACGAACCACCTCGTGTTTTCCATCGACAAGACTCAACAAAACAGAAGTTAAATCGCGCAGTTCATCTCCATGTGAGTAATTTAACCAATCATTGCATTTCTTTACCCATCCCACAGCGTTGACCTTTGACCTCTCAGGGGGTCGTTC
>NC_051408.1:2975276-2975344 GCF_015228065.2 Penaeus monodon
AAGTAGAGGAAATAGTGATAAAAAAGGAGAGAGAGATAAAGGGGGATGTGATTGATATATGTTTAATG
>NC_051408.1:2975766-2975951 GCF_015228065.2 Penaeus monodon
GACAACAACAGCGAGGGCATCCCACGCGCTAACACACACACAGCAACGGCAAAAAGTATTGATGAATGAGACAACACGAGAACGACGTTGTCATCTTGAACTGTGAAGGACGAAGACATGGCAACGGGGTGTTCAGAAGACATTTATTGTACTGAGGAGCATGATTCCCATCCCTCTCTTATAAT
>NC_051408.1:2976001-2976084 GCF_015228065.2 Penaeus monodon
TGTATATTTATTATCATTATGCTATATGAGATTAAGATTTTTTGTAAGACATTTGGGGAATTTGTGTTGTTTAATGAAGATTG
>NC_051408.1:2976362-2976568 GCF_015228065.2 Penaeus monodon
CAGACACACACATATTTATATATTATGCATACAAGAGCACGCAAAGCTCATTAAAGAATATCAAATCCCCGAAGATGTTATTAGCAGACATTACGTCACATATACTTAGGCGCGTAAGAATTGCAAAAAGGTGCAGAGAGCAACGCGCTTATATAAACATTTGCTCATACGTGCCTTGGATAGACATGTACAAGGAAAAATAGCGC
>NC_051408.1:2977381-2977528 GCF_015228065.2 Penaeus monodon
GGAAAAGGCGGGGGGAATTTTGGGGGAACAGGATGAAGCATAAGGGGGGGGGAACGGGGAAGGGGGGGAAAAAAAAAGGGGAGGGGGAAAAGAAGGGAAGGAGGGGAAGGGGAGAAGGGGAGGAAGGGTAAAGGCAAAGGAGGAAAA
>NC_051408.1:2977961-2978043 GCF_015228065.2 Penaeus monodon
TGTTTACAGAACAACAAAACCATAAAAACTAAACCAGGAAAACAAAACAACAGCAAACACATAATGACACATACAAATCTAA
>NC_051408.1:2978064-2978191 GCF_015228065.2 Penaeus monodon
AACTCCCACTTTGACTCCCTCCCCCAAACCCAAACACCCCCCTGCCAAGTACCCTACCCCCCAAAACCCCCCCTGCATACCCCCCCCCCCAAACCATTATCCCCACGCCCCTTCGCAAAACCTTGCT
>NC_051408.1:2978917-2979079 GCF_015228065.2 Penaeus monodon
TTGGAATCCCCGTCAACCTTGACCTCTTGTGTCCTGAGGCTCAAAATCCGTGACCTTTGACCTCTGGAATTCCTCGGTTTGCAATTTACGATGGTTTCTTAAGGTTGTTGTTGTTATAAGTGTTGTTATTGAGTTAATATCGATAATAATTATGATACTGAC
>NC_051408.1:2980463-2981379 GCF_015228065.2 Penaeus monodon
CAATTTTTTCCTCAGCTGCCCATTTACATTGCAGATGCAGTCTTTACACGAGGAGAGCAAGCTCTGCAGGTGCCCGTGTTTTCCGATAACTACGTCTGGCAGCGGTTGGGAGACCACGAGAACCTCCCACCTGGGCTACTTCAGAGACGTTTAGCTGTGCCACAACGACACGACGGCATGGTGCTCAAATTCATTGATAGCTACTACAAGGACGACTTCCTCCGGGAGGTGCGCCCCTGGCCACGGTCCGGGGAATAGAGGGCCTCCAAACAAGTGGAGGCCTCCTGGTCGAGGGCATGCGGTACGCCATTGTGAGTCGCTACGCCGGGGCCACGCTCTACGAGTGCGTCAGGAGAAGCTTCTCTCCTGGCACCAGCTGGAGGACGTCCTTCAGCAGCTGCGCGCCGCCCTCGAGCGCATGCACCAGGCAGGCGTGGCCCACCGGAACTTCGACGGCCGCAACGTGTGCGTCCGTTTCGAGGAGCGAGTGCGAGCCGAGATCATCGACTTCGGAAGCGCTCGCTTCCAGGCCGAGCTCAGCTTCGAGGAGACCAAGCGGATCGACCTTGACAAGTTCGCCCACGTGGTCGAGGGGGCGAGGAACATGCTCTCGCGGACCCTCTCGCCCGACGAGGACGACGAGGAGGTCGACTGGGCCAGAGTGAGCTGCGTGGAATTCAAGGACACCAAGGCACACGAGGACGAACACGTAGACACGGTCCTCCAGTTGCAGCTCGCGGGAATAGTCAAGCGCGGTTTGGACGTCGAGAGCCACGACGCCCACCGGCCAGTCAAGCGCCGGCGCTGAGAGTGACCACGGAGTCGTCACAAGGACATGGATTTTCTTCTGAGTTTTGATTTGTAGATTCATTAATTGATGATGATGATATATATATACAAACATATATGATTATAC
>NC_051408.1:2982111-2982582 GCF_015228065.2 Penaeus monodon
AACTTTTTTATGCTACTTCAGCTTCGATAAGTTCGTAGCATTACTTTTCCCTTGTATGTCAAAAAGTTTTCTCTCTGAAGGAAGTCCGATTCACGCATCAGAATCCAGGGCCTGGGAGCCCCTCCGGCGCTGCGAGGGCGTCGTCAGCGCCAGCAGGAGGCGACGCGGCCGCTCAGTCCCAGCGCGCGCCCATGGCCCTGCGCTCCTACTCGCGCGCCCTCCTGCAGCGGCTGACGATGCTGTTGATCTCGTCGACGAAGGCCTTGGCGCGGCAGGCGCGGCCGAACACGCGGATCTTGGGGTCGCCCTTCTTGTTGCGCGCCGTGACGTCGTGCTTCACCGTCAGGTCGAACAGCCTCGAGCCGCCCTGGCCGATCACCACGCCCTTGTACTCCTCCTGCACCTCCACCACCAGCCACTCCGTCGGGTGGGCGCATGCGTCGCCGCACGCCTCGGCCCTCTGCTGGGCGG
>NC_051408.1:2982854-2982948 GCF_015228065.2 Penaeus monodon
GCGCCTCAGCTGGGGACAGAGCGCCTCGGCGAAGGACAGCGTCCTGGAGGGCGGGGCCACCTTCGGGGGCGGGGCCACCCGAGGGGGCGGGGCC
>NC_051408.1:2983050-2983191 GCF_015228065.2 Penaeus monodon
CTCTCTCTCCTTCCTGCTTTTAAGTACCCCGAGAGCGGTCACGGGAAATGCAGCATGAAGGTCGAACCGAAAATTGTCATTTGTATCATTATTTTCTTTCAGTGATTTTGTTTTTCACGCGTGTACGAGGAACTTGGGTTG
>NC_051408.1:2983276-2983449 GCF_015228065.2 Penaeus monodon
TTACTATAGACAGGTACTGTATTTATGTGACATCAGTATCCATCTTTACAACCTAAGTTCCTAGTACACGCGTGAGAACAAAAGAAAGAGAATAATGATACAAATGACAATTATCGGTTCGACCTTCATGCTGTATTTTCCATGACGCTCTCGGGGTACTTAAAAGCAGGAAG
>NC_051408.1:2984887-2985027 GCF_015228065.2 Penaeus monodon
CTCCTCTCTCCTTCCTGCTTTTAAGTACCCCGAGAGCGTCCGGGGAAATGCAGCATGAAGGTCGAACCGAAAATTGTCATTTGTTTCATTAATTTCTTTCAGTGATTTTGTTTTCACGCGTGTACTAGGAACTTGGGTTG
>NC_051408.1:2985115-2985274 GCF_015228065.2 Penaeus monodon
TTACCTATAGACAGGTACTGTATTTATGTGACATCAATATCCATCTTTACAACCTAAGTTCCTAGTACACGCGTGAGAACAAAAGAAAGAGAATGATGATACAAATGACAATTATCGGTTTGACCTTCATGCTGTATTTTCCATGACGCTCTCGGGAAG
>NC_051408.1:2986116-2986445 GCF_015228065.2 Penaeus monodon
AGAGTATAAGTAGCCAACCCATCCACACATGCGTGTCTATCTGTGCATGAATGCGCATGGACACACCTCCACAATTATTTGCATATGTCCCGCATATACACTCAGTATAGCATATGCTACATACCTTTATTCATCTGTTACTTATTCTGTGCGAATATACGTACACACTTACAAATTGCTTCATCGAGTCACTGATAATAATAATTTATAATGCCGGTCAATTTTCCTCGCTACGGTTTCATTTCTCTCATAATCTATCCGGACGCCAACCTGTCTGCCTTAAACAGGTTTGTTCAGCACCCATTTCGAGTTCATTGTTCGACTTTTTT
>NC_051408.1:2987014-2987172 GCF_015228065.2 Penaeus monodon
TACTTGAATAATATTCGTATTTTTCCCCCTCCCTTTCTTTCATTTTGCAACGCAGGAATGCTGGCATGACTGTTATATAAGAACTCTGTGTTTTATTTGCATGTTCATGTGTTCTTGGGTTTGTTTTTTTGCACGCTTTGTGAGCGAACGCGTGCATG
>NC_051408.1:2987650-2988127 GCF_015228065.2 Penaeus monodon
ATCCTCCTTTTTATCCATCTACCATTTATGCCGTTTTCTTTTCCTCAATCCCGTCAAAATCCTTTTCATAATGACATAAAATGACGTCACTGTTATTAACATCTGAACGAAACCTTTACATACCTGTGAGATTAGAGAGGAGAGACCCTGAACAAACCATGTTAGGGTTGAAAGCTAACATTCCCCACAATAATGGTCTGGTGAAAATCAGTGTGGTCTTGTGGTCCAGAAAACTCCTTTTTTTTCTAACACTAGACGTGCAGGAAGGGGGGGGGATGTGCATGTTGAAATACCTCATATAATGCTTATCTATTCATGGTTTTCATTCTCGGTCCAATTAATTTACGGTTGTGATTATGCTTGCTTGTGTGTCTTTTAATGAGGCTGTAATTCGCATAAGGACGAAGGTATGTTAATTAGATCTCTGGTGAAAAAAAGGAAACGTTCTGATGTTAATCATTCAAATCGATTCGTCTA
>NC_051408.1:2988260-2988364 GCF_015228065.2 Penaeus monodon
ACTGTTAATCACTGTACGCCTGATCTTGGTGAAGAGTAAGAAAATCAGAAGAATTTTGCCTTGTAATGATTCTGTCCATGACTCGACAGATGCGGTGTGTCTGG
>NC_051408.1:2988647-2989052 GCF_015228065.2 Penaeus monodon
GATTATGACCTGCCCTGTGAGTCACGCATGCGCGGAGAAAACAAGTCAAGAAATCCAGAGTAGTAATAACTTCGCGAGACCAGCGTCGCCTAGGCCAGAGCACGTGTCCTACTTCGTCGCTTAGGCTCCCGAGATCTCGTGGCAAGGGAGGAGGACACGGGGTCTACGTGGCGTCTGCTTAGTTCATTTTCTCGTTGGCGTTACGGCCGCGTTTTAGTAGGTTTTCAGGTCCGTGGATGTGAAAACTAGCGTCCGTTTGAGGGTTTTTTTTTGTTTATCCAGGTCTCGTGTTAATAGATGAAAAGAGGGAGAGGTTTGGATGGAAGGATATAGAACGAATAATATTATGCTTCTTAAGGAGAAAATGAACCTGATTCCGTTACTTCTGCACTCGCCCCTCCCCAC
>NC_051408.1:2989188-2989416 GCF_015228065.2 Penaeus monodon
CACGTGTCGAGAGGTAATCTGACCCACATGGAGCGGTGTGGTAGCGACAGGACTTGAAGGTCAGAGAAACTGTGTTCCTACTGACCACCGCTCTGCATGACCTCGCCTGACCCAGCACCAGAGACACCCTCGCTTGCACAACAACCGGAAGTCACTTTGAGACAAGGCTTTTCGGGGAGATGGCTGTTGATGGCGATGGTGGTTGTCAGGAAAGCAAGGCTGACTCGT
>NC_051408.1:2989701-2990267 GCF_015228065.2 Penaeus monodon
TCCTGAAAGTCAGACACCCAAATTCCTCGACGGCGCACAATCCAGAGCAGTGCCTCCAACTCCTAACCCTTACGTCATTCCTCCCTCCGTTTCCATTTCAGAATCACGACCTTCCCTCACTAGCCTCGCCTCATAAACTCACCTCAACCATTTCATTTTGAATTAAGGCAAAACTAGAGAACCATTCCCCCCTTTTAATTCTTTCTCAATACGGTGGTTTTCTGCGTTCATTTTCACCCATGTGATCGTGTTGTAAACATGTTTTTTTTCACGTAATCATTTGCCTTCATAATAACTTAGTATTTGGTGGGATTCGACCGTGCTATTTCAGTCTGGCAACCTTCATTTAAGGAGCTTGTGGTCATTTTATAAGTGAAAAAAGTGAAACGACCTGTAATTTTTGCTTCTGCGCAGCTATTTGAATATCTTGTTACGTTTCAAGTGGTGTATATTTTTGGCGTGGAACATTTTGCCTATATTGCATTCATATTTCTGTTCATTATACGTCTGTTGCTGGGGCCTTTTCAAATCATTTCGATGTCTTTTCGCCAAACACACATATGTGT
>NC_051408.1:2990532-2990895 GCF_015228065.2 Penaeus monodon
CCCAATGCTACAAACGTATCCACCCTCTGCCATTGGTCTTTAAGAGCATAATGACTGCAAAAAAACGCGATATAACGAGAGGTTTCGCACCGACTTGGCCACAACACCTCAAGGTTTGCAGTGTGACCAACTCAGCCGCGAACGTTGCTGGAGGGAGGGTCGAAGGTCTAACGTGGAGGCGATGGAATGGTAACAGTGTTTTGGGAGTAGAAGAATGAAAAAAGGAAAAAAAAAAATGTTTATGTTTGGTATCTCGTTGTGGTTTTAACGATTTGTTGTGGAGGGTGTTTTTTTTTCAAAGGTATACGTTATGGTTTATATCCATAAAGAAACAATAACAACAGAAACAGAAACAGAAACAGA
>NC_051408.1:2991037-2991325 GCF_015228065.2 Penaeus monodon
GAAACATTAAAATTCAGGTTCTTTCAAATTAGTTTTATAACTGATATTAAAAAAAGAAAAGTTGAAAAAAGTGTCTAACTCTCTGAATGATTAATCAGACAAATAATCATATAATCACATGAATAACTGAGGAATGAGTTTATAGTTAAAATAAAAAAACGAAAAACAAATCATAGATATAAAAAAAACTGACTGAAAATCTAGGAAAACGGAATCAAACGAAAAGAAAAGAAAAAATCTTGACTTGACTTAAACATAGAAATACAAAAAAAAAAAAAAAAAAAAAAA
>NC_051408.1:2991416-2991705 GCF_015228065.2 Penaeus monodon
TCAACATAGATCAAAATTAATAGCCAGTGAAAACACATTAGAGGAACTATCCTTAAAACGAACCACGCCCATCGTAATTGCAGAAATGGGCGCGTGGTATTACAAAGAAATATATAGGCTAATTATATATGCTAATTATATATGGTAATTAGTAGACAGCACCTGATACGAAAAACGGGCAAAGTTGTGGTAAAGTTGCGTGTTGATCTGAACTTGAAGGAAAGGCTGATCGTAAATGGGCCTTTTTTTAAATTATTTTTTTAGGTGAGCATGTAATATGGGATAGATG
>NC_051408.1:2992353-2992658 GCF_015228065.2 Penaeus monodon
GTATTTTTGAGAATATGTAAATGAGGGCTTGGTCCCAGTGGTCTTTTACATTTACATACGCAATTTACATATGCAATATCATATTATGTTTGTGCAGTGAAATGAGGGTAAGATATTTGTGCAAGAGATTAAGGTCATTTCCTGTTGCAAACTCCCACCCTCTTAAAGATTCATTAATACGGGGATTATGCAAATTATGAAAGTATGCGCGGTTTGGGTTTGTAATGATATGTTATGCCTGAAGAAGGAACGCCATTTACCACACACGCTGTTTGTCCATGTCACTGTCATAGTCACTGAATTAT
>NC_051408.1:2992896-2993219 GCF_015228065.2 Penaeus monodon
ATCAACACATATAAACCAGACAAAAAGCCACGATAAAAAACAAACAACCCACCTAACCTTGTATAAAAAAAAAAAATATATGATCCTCAGGATTTTTGAACTTGAGGGGAAAAAATGAAGAAGCCAAACCACAATATTGCATAACTTCCCACGAGATAATTTAAAAACTCGCCTACCTGTATGAATTGATTTACTGGTCCTTGAGATGACTACTGACCTGCCTTGCTGACTTTTTTTTGGGGGGGGGGGAGGGGGAGATGACTGATTGGTCGTTTGGCGTCATCGCGTTTCATTTCTGTGAATTTCTTGATCGTGTGGAGAAA
>NC_051408.1:2993596-2993874 GCF_015228065.2 Penaeus monodon
TCATAATAACCACGAGATTAAATCGAGCGAAATTTCCCGCCAAGTAAACTAAAGAAGGATTGAGCAACGGAGAAATCTATTGCGCATCGAAATATGTGTGTCAGAGCGAACGAGTGTGGCAGAGCGATCCGGTGTCAGATCTTGTGCCAGGGCTTGTGTCAGATCCCCTGTGTACTCTTAAGGCTCCGATCTTGTGCTTACGACACGGGGCAGGGCAGGTAAGGAGGGCAGAATGTTCGAGGGATCTTGTTCCTCCATGCTAGGTCACCGGCGATCGA
>NC_051408.1:2994607-2994730 GCF_015228065.2 Penaeus monodon
TCTCTGAACACAAAGTGCGAGCTGTGACCTTAGCCAGAGCAGACTCGGTGCTGACACCCCCTACTTTCCTTTAAAATGTGGTCCAGTCAAGTCTTGTGAGATGACCTGATGCCACGGCGGATA
>NC_051408.1:2995088-2995464 GCF_015228065.2 Penaeus monodon
TGAAATCGCCAAGGAGTCCTCGAAATCGTAAAGGCAGATTCCAAAGGTTTTCCCTCCCTCATTATATACGGCTTGGATTACAGAGAACCCCCTCCCAATAAAACAGAAAAATAACAACAGACGTCTTGAAATGACTATCATCTTAGCACATGCGGTCAAGCCAACAAGTCCCCCTCGGCGATAGGAAGCGACAAGAGGAACCACGTCCTCCCCCCCTCCCCCCCCACACACCGTCCTAGAGACCTTAATAACGCCTCCCAAGGCACAGTAACGGAAGGACCTTATCGATTATGCAACCCGGATTTTAAAGGTCGTGGACGATAATGACGTCGACGCGTTATGAAGTCCCTCCAACGAAATTCGTTAGGAAATCCCA
>NC_051408.1:2995514-2995589 GCF_015228065.2 Penaeus monodon
ACGTCAAAGGGATGCAAATTAAGCGCTGACCACAAACGAAGAGAGTGAAAGGAGATTCGACCGCTCGCAGGAAAA
>NC_051408.1:2996614-2996784 GCF_015228065.2 Penaeus monodon
TCCACCATCCTGTCTTCCATCCCTTTTTTTATCATACCATCCATCAACTCACTTCTTCACCCTAACCTCATCACCAAAAAATACTCTTTATATCCATTACCACCGTACTAACAATGACCACTGCTCACACAACATCACATCGGTATACATATCTATACTAGATCATAACT
>NC_051408.1:2998197-2998596 GCF_015228065.2 Penaeus monodon
AAAAGAAAAAAATATGTATATAAAAAAAATACATAAACCAATGCCACAGAAGATACAGTGTATAAGACAATGTGGGTCGGTCACTGTACTCAAACAGGCTGGACAACCTGCTTTTAGCCTGTGCAGACCTTCTCAAAGTCCAGTTCCCTCTTCTCAAAAGGGCAAAAGTTCTAAGAAATGACCTTCACAAGATACAATTACTTTGAGATAGCTTGCGACTGCGCGATCGATCTGTATATGCAAATTGTATGCAAAAATGTTTTGGAATGATAATATTGGTTCTCGATTTTTTTTCCCCTTATCTTTGGCTATGCATTTGCGCGTGATGTCGGGGTAGGAATTCTGTTTACTGTTTTGGTCAAAAAATTATCCGATGTAGCACTCCCTTTAAATGTGGCA
>NC_051408.1:2998811-2998947 GCF_015228065.2 Penaeus monodon
CCTCCCTCCATTTTCCATTTTGTCGCCTTGCATCTCAGCCTTGACTCTAAGATCTCCTCCATCAACTCGGAGACGATTTCGTTGCACTGGAATAACCACTTTTTCCCCCCTTATTCAGGAATAGAATATATCGCAA
>NC_051408.1:2999558-2999741 GCF_015228065.2 Penaeus monodon
ATGTACGAATGTATATAAGCATGTCTGTATATACACGTATGAAGATTGTATGAAGTGTATGTAACCTTTGTATATAAGTATACCCTTTGAAGGACCAAAGTTCCAGTTGCATGACAATGTCTTATGAATGATGCAAAGTTCATTATGTGAATTTGTGGATTGAGCTCAGAATCAAGAGTATTG
>NC_051408.1:3000142-3000422 GCF_015228065.2 Penaeus monodon
ACTCGAACTTTCCCTTCTTCCGCACAATTCAACCTACTGGCAACTGTCGACCTGTCATCGATATCGTTCAACTAACAATTTAATAACTCTCTGTTTGTTGTGAGCAATTGTTCTTTTATTGTATCTTTGTATTGTCTTTTTATTTTTATTGTATCTTGTATTGTTTGTTGTGAGCAAATGTTCTTTTTTCTTAAGTGCATCTTGTGTTGTTATGATGGTCATCTGGTTTAAGGAATGGAGTTGATGATAATATCAAGATGATTTGATAACATTCGGATGG
>NC_051408.1:3000545-3000791 GCF_015228065.2 Penaeus monodon
TGGTGACTGTAGAATGCCATATTGATACTGATCTGTACAGTCGATTGATATATATAATTCTTAAAGTAATAATAACTGTAATAAAAATGACAAATGGGCGTTGCATACTTGTAACATAGACATAAAGTCCGTAATTAGTAAAGGTTTAATATTCGTGAACAAATATTACTTTCAACCAACAGGTGGCTCTAATGACCAGATATGACGATTACAGAATAGTTGTGTATTTGCTCTTCGTAGAATCTT
>NC_051408.1:3001606-3001881 GCF_015228065.2 Penaeus monodon
TTTTCTTACTTTTTCCAAACAGATATCTTAAAGACACTCATTCATAACATATTTACTTCACAAAAAATCATATTATTGATTTAATCTTCAGTATCATCTCCAAAATAACATGAATCATGCAATTGATCAGATGCATTACGAAAGTTCACTATCAAATCATAATATTTCTCAAAAACAATAAAATGTAACCTTCAAAATTTTCTTTGAAAATGCCACAATAAAATCATCCCTTTTTTTAATGCCAATCTACTCTTATCCCGAAAAATGTGTATAAT
>NC_051408.1:3001918-3002196 GCF_015228065.2 Penaeus monodon
AAAACATTGTGTTTATGATAATGATTATAAAATCTTTATTGTCGTGGGGGAGATAAGATTTATTGTCAATAATTCAATTACTGCGAAGGAGATGAAGCTTTCGAACACCGAGTTATGGGCCGTAAAATGTTGACGAACATGCATCTTGCAACAGAGAGGCAAAGGCATACCTAGCAATATGAGGTCTGAGTGATGGGAACAGAAAACTCCCGTTGAACTGATGGGGTGGATTTTACACCTGGTTGCATAGGCTATACGCATGCTTGGAAGTAGGTATA
>NC_051408.1:3002484-3002618 GCF_015228065.2 Penaeus monodon
GTATGCAAATACTGAAAATTTGATAAATACGGTAAACTTGAATTTTGTCAAGATCGTATGTCTTCGATTACGATCCTCGTGATATGTATAGCGTTGTGAACGATGACATACCTTTTATAGTTTTTGGTACGTAT
>NC_051408.1:3002858-3003122 GCF_015228065.2 Penaeus monodon
TTCAAACCAACCAACACACCTGCATTTACATACATATGCGTAACTAAATGTATGTAAGAGTGAGCTGCTAGCAACACAAAACAATTTTGCTTCCATTTTGTGGTCAGTTCACGCTGACTTGAAAATTAACTAAAGTCTTAAAATGCAATCCTACAGAGATAAACATGTGTAGCGGAAATAAGAAGGAAGGGGGGGGGGGGTTAGTAGTGAAGAATAACTAAAGAAATAAATTGTATTATAAGAGAGAAAATTACAAATATAAGG
>NC_051408.1:3004279-3004607 GCF_015228065.2 Penaeus monodon
ATAATAACCAACTGAAAAGGAATCAGCCATAAGTTTTACTGCAGACGTTTCTCTTTCACTGTCATGTACATGTTACTGTGCTTTTTTAAAATAACCAGGTGCATGCAAGAATCTAGGTACAGTTCATTACTAAATGATGATCACAAATAGTCAATATAACACTATTCTCACCCTAACCACGTTCCCTCTTTTACAATGAATTATTCTACACAAATATTGGATGTGCTTTTGTGATATATATAAGGGGAACATCTCATGACTTGACCCTAAATTTGATCTTGTAAAATTTACGTTATGCCTGAGAAGTCGGTATCATTATTTCCATGAC
>NC_051408.1:3004650-3005074 GCF_015228065.2 Penaeus monodon
CGAATGCGAAGTTACTTGTTTACATTTGGATAATCATATATATTTGTCTGTCTCATTAACATTATTATCTATGCAAGTTGACATATATACATGCACGTACTGAAACATCCATTTATTATTATAGAAATATGCACTTCATGCATGCATAAGCACAGATATAACTTATAACATACTTTCAGGGCAGCCTGAATACTAATGCTAATTTCAAGACACAGAAGTATTTAGCGCAAGTTTAAATAGCCGGGGTTAGTTTAAAATGATTTATAAATGTATGGATATATGTATACATTTAATGATTAAACTATGACAATAATTATGATAATGATAACGATAAGACTGATAATGATGAGAAAAAATATAATTTAAAAAATCACAACAAGGAAGATATGAATAGGAACCAGATTAGTGATAAAATGATGATAAT
>NC_051408.1:3005101-3005253 GCF_015228065.2 Penaeus monodon
ATGCTGATTTCCCCACAGCAATAAAACGCCAAAGTACATTATTAATGGCAAAATGATTATGAATTGAAGCTTCCCTATGTTTGTGGTTTTCGGATCTTATTTTTTTGAATTTTTATATCTATATGAACGTCCTTGCATTTTGATGTCTCTGA
>NC_051408.1:3006005-3006173 GCF_015228065.2 Penaeus monodon
GGAAATGTGATGATTATGGCGAAGCGAATGCCGATTTTAAACATCACCTCTACTACTAATGATATGCAAATAAAGATAATGATAGTAGCAGAAAGAAAAATGAACAACTATGACAGTTACATGATTTTGAGCAACTGCAGTTGAATAGCATTAACTAATACGATATGC
>NC_051408.1:3006384-3006521 GCF_015228065.2 Penaeus monodon
GTTAATTAAACCAAAGTTTGAATACAGTCTTGAGTAAACGAAATATGAAATAAAACAAGAAAATCGATCTTGGTGTCATTACATCACATGAATAAAAAAATAACACTAAATGAAACGAGAAAATTCGATCAGTAAAA
>NC_051408.1:3007662-3007791 GCF_015228065.2 Penaeus monodon
AGAAGTCGCAAAATTCGCAACAAGTAAAAGGGGAAAACACATTCACAGGCAGCGTGAGTCCAGAAATTCTTCTTATCGGGGTTCATCCCGAACATCACCAGGCAGCGCTTATCTCGGCTCCCCGGACGC
>NC_051408.1:3008268-3008836 GCF_015228065.2 Penaeus monodon
ACCGCGACGACGACCCTAAAAACCCGTCTACTTTCACCCTTAGCATCGTATGAGGCTTCGGTACAAGTGTCGCTTGGGTATCTGGGCTTCCTTATACTCTTTCCGCCAGACGGGTTAGACTGGGTGAGGAGGTGGGTAGTAGGGGGGGTGGGGGGGGTTAGGGGATTAGGGGGGAGGGGGTGGGGTAGCAGGGGGTGGGGGGTGGGGTGGTGGTTAGGGGATTAGGGGGGGGGTGGGTAGCGAGGTGGGTTCTGTTCTGGGTTCGATTTTCAGGTTTTAAGGGTCTGAGGTTTTAAGGATTTCTGGTTTTAAGGGTATAAAGGGTTTGAGGTTTTGGGTGTTTAATGTTTTAAGGGATTGTAGTTTTAAGGGTTTCTTGTTTTAAGGGATTGAGGTTTTAAGTGTCTGAGGTTTTAAAGGGTTTCTAGTTTTAAGGGGCTGAGGTTTAAAGTCCAGGGGTTTTAAAGCTCTACAAATTTAAGGTTTTGAGAATTTTAAGGTCCTGCATTTAAGGGAATTTAAGGGAATAAACTTCAAGAATTAGTTTTCCCTTCAAAGCGTCTAAATT
>NC_051408.1:3008891-3009042 GCF_015228065.2 Penaeus monodon
CTTTAAAACAACCCACGAATCTAACACCAAGAGGATCTAGTAGTCCAAAACATCGACAATAAGTGACTGAACACCCACGGCGCCAACAACAAAAGGGATCAGGAACAGAATTTTTAAGAATATTAGAGTTTTAAAGCCTTCCTGAGTGCCT
>NC_051408.1:3009094-3009179 GCF_015228065.2 Penaeus monodon
TCTGGCGAGGTCATTCCCAAGGCACGTGCAGGATGACTTGCAATATGCGTCGAGTGCCTTCGTTCACACGTTCACTGGTTTCAAG
>NC_051408.1:3009464-3009544 GCF_015228065.2 Penaeus monodon
CGTGTGTGTTTTCTTTTTTTTGTAGTTATTGGCTGATGGGTCTGTTTCACTTTGTATGCTGTTTATATCTAAGTGATCCA
>NC_051408.1:3009764-3010032 GCF_015228065.2 Penaeus monodon
CCCCATACATCCAAACGCAAATCATCACCCATTTCCATATCATCATCATTAATTCATAATTTCTCCTGGAATGTCCATTGACCTTATATCACTGAATCCCAAGTCCTCTCTCGCCACAGCCTGCGTTAACCTATGCTCACCTATGCTGACTTATGCTAAATTACCTGTCCACTTTTTCCTCCTACCACATACTTGGTTCACTCGAGTCTGCTCCTTGAACAATACTTGAAAGGTATCGTGTTTTAGAGCCTCGTTCAGCGCTTTAAAC
>NC_051408.1:3010074-3010150 GCF_015228065.2 Penaeus monodon
CTGACCGGGTAGATTTCACGAAATATTTGATAGATTGGGTATTTTAGTGAGATTTTGCCCTGTGGATGCTAAGCTG
>NC_051408.1:3010536-3010694 GCF_015228065.2 Penaeus monodon
GTAACTCTTCCGTTTTGCGAAGCAGTGACTAATTAGTTATTCGAACGGAAAAATTAATATGCAAATAAGCACCATTTGGGTCTTACACGTCAAGGCTCTCGCGCTCGTAAGGGAACGTGTCACAGGAACATGCTTAGGGCCTCGGAACATCCACCGCA
>NC_051408.1:3010888-3011075 GCF_015228065.2 Penaeus monodon
TAGAAACAGAGATGTAGTTAGATAAACAGACATATGAGCAGACAAATAAACATTTAAAGAGAAAGATAAAGACATAAAATGGTTAAAAGATATTACAAGGTTGCGGAATTTTTTTTTTTACATTACACTGTATAAAAAAAATTAAAATATAGCCCCCCCCAAAAAAAAAGAAAAAAGGCCACGGTAT
>NC_051408.1:3011236-3011347 GCF_015228065.2 Penaeus monodon
GCATCTGGGGCGTTGCATGCATGTTGCACGAGGCAGGACGCCAACGACAAGGAAAACATTATGCAACTGATTCGCATCTGCGGATGCTGGGTCCGAGACCGTGACTTGGGA
>NC_051408.1:3011850-3012119 GCF_015228065.2 Penaeus monodon
CTTCAGCATGGAGGCACGAAAGCCAGCGATGACGGCATTGAAACTCCACTTTTTCACCCTCCCCCCCTTTCTCGAGGAAATAACAAGTTTCTAAAAGATTTCTCCTGTTTTTTCTCTTTTCGTAATTCTTTTAAAAACTTTCATTTCACTGAACGAAAGTTTCCATGACGAACGGAAATATTTATGATTCATTTCAACAGGCATTCTAGAGATAGTAAAAAAAAAAATGTTTGTGAGCTTGACTAAGAGATAGATAGATAGATAGACAT
>NC_051408.1:3012282-3012450 GCF_015228065.2 Penaeus monodon
AAGGGAGGGAGAAAGACATTCTAAAAAGCGAAATTAATGCTCTCATTGTTGAAGACTTAAAAAGGAGTCGTATGCGTTCATTTAATCATTTTCTGCAAGTCATTCTACGCTCATTCATTGACGGAATTAAATCTCGATTTTTTTTTAGTCTTTAAGCTTAGTAATATG
>NC_051408.1:3012473-3012612 GCF_015228065.2 Penaeus monodon
AAAAATTTAGACAAATGATTGCTTTGGATTATCGAAATTTTTGTGTCTGATCTATGCTCTTCTGCATCGTAATAAAATACTCATATGATTACCTTGACAATGATTATATACAGACACTACTCGACTCTCTTTCAAACTC
>NC_051408.1:3013508-3014088 GCF_015228065.2 Penaeus monodon
GCCATAGTCTTTTTGATCCAATATTGCACTCCATATACAAGAAAAACAAGTAGGAAAATGCTTTCAAACAGGTTTAAGGTAAGTTGCAGGCAAAAAAATTCGATCTTTCCCCGATACCCGAATCCGTTTGTCATGAGCTGCCATGTGCGAAGGAATTGCATGCAGTTATGCAACATTGCAACGCCCCGTGGTCTTTGCAGTTCCCTTTCCTTAACATTTGCAAAGTGTTTCCATCCTGAGTGAGGTCTACTTTCGTAATCAAAAGATGGATAGATACCAGAGTCCTTTGCAATTGCAGATGGAAACGCATCTTTAGTTCTTTTTTTCTCCTAAGAGGATTTTTTGTTGTTGCCTTTTCCTTTCTCTTTTGTTTCTTGTTTTTAATTCTAGTGTTTATCATCTAATTGGTTTATGTATGGAGATTAACAATTAACGATCTTGCATGCCGTTGCAACAATTTGTCTAAGTAAGAGGTATGCATAGCTTTCCGAGGTTTTAATGCACCGAAGATTTTTTTTTTCTTTAAATTGATGTTAGAAAGACGACAAGTTTTAGATTTAATATTAATATGAATAAAATG
>NC_051408.1:3014565-3014726 GCF_015228065.2 Penaeus monodon
CCCTTGTAGAGAGTGGGCAGTAGGTAATACTTTTAGCGGAAACTGCTAGCATTGTTGTGTCGCAGAGGTCGCTAAAGTTAGCCGACTGTGGTTTGAAAGTTGAAATCTGCGTATTTATATTTATCCTGATGTTATGTAACCAGTTGGGGAAATGGAGAAAA
>NC_051408.1:3015247-3015479 GCF_015228065.2 Penaeus monodon
ATGGTACTGAATCATTTAAGCTAGTGCATTCATCTTAGCGTTGTTGCATGATCAACTGACCTGAAAAAAAATGATACTGTGGTTTTCCTAAATGACTTGGATAAAAAAAAATCATGCTTATTTGGAGAGAGAGAAAAGAAATCATAGTCAAAATGACTTTAGAAGAAAAATAATTTTAATGTATAATTATTTCCGAATTTAATGCAATGTCTATGTGATTATAGCTTTTACC
>NC_051408.1:3015881-3016135 GCF_015228065.2 Penaeus monodon
GTAAACACTTTACATCCATTTAGGAAACCGTAATTGCAAAACTCGGTCATTTGTGAGCGATCGCCGGATAACACGGGAGTCCACCGCGTCCACCAACACAGGAAGTGTCAAGACAAAGCGTCACAAAAGAGAGAAAAAGAAAAAGTTAATTGTGATGACAACTCGATCTCTCAATTCCTGTATTCTGTTCTTAAAGCGGTATTTGGCATTTCCGTTGTGTCTGACGTTCGTTATGTACGTGGGTATGGAAGGAG
>NC_051408.1:3016545-3016652 GCF_015228065.2 Penaeus monodon
TTTCTGTCTCTTTCTCTTCCTCCTGTTTACTCAAGTATCTGGAGCCGAAAGGTGTTTGCAAGACATCAGCTGAAATCACTATCAAGCACAAGCATTGACTTCAGAAG
>NC_051408.1:3016915-3017310 GCF_015228065.2 Penaeus monodon
TGTGCCCTCTTTTCCTTCCCTCATTTCTCCCTTTATTACCCTCACCCTTTCCATTTCAACCCCTCTCCCCTCCCCCAGATCACCCCCACACCCCCTACCCCTATTTATAACCCTCCCCCCTTCCCCGCATCAACCCCTCCCCCCACCCCACCCCCACCCTTATCTCCAAACCCTCCCCCCTTCCCTACATCAACCCCTCTCCTCCCCCCACCCCCTACCCCCACCCTTATCTCCAAACCCTCCCCCTGCCCCTCCCCCACACCAACCCCCCTCACCCCCACCCCCTTCCCCCTGCATGATTTGACTCAGAGCTCCCAAACAAGGCGTTGCTATCCGCTGACGTCATCAGTGCCTCTGAGGTGTGGCACCGTATCTGGCACCCTGCAATTACCACA
>NC_051408.1:3017335-3017424 GCF_015228065.2 Penaeus monodon
AGTCGAGGAGGAGGCGTGTCAGGCGAACAGTTCCGTGCTGGCCCAGATGTACAAATCGTGTTTCTCCTCTCGTTTATAAATGCGCTTTG
>NC_051408.1:3018137-3018321 GCF_015228065.2 Penaeus monodon
TTTCCAACTATTTCTCCACCAACCTCTTTCATTTCATCTCTCTCTCTAAAACTCGAAACCTAAACCTGAAATGGACCCGAAGAAATTCTTACAAGAATTTTGAACACGAAAAGATAGAGCAAGAAACTGCAAGACCTATTCTCTCTCGTATTCTTGCCTCATTATTATTTTATTTATAACCGGT
>NC_051408.1:3019132-3019373 GCF_015228065.2 Penaeus monodon
TTTACTACCTTCATTTCATTAATAATTCATTTGCATATTTTCAGTCATTACGATATAGTAGAATATCGCGTAAAGATATTTCAACTGTAAAAAAAGAAGAAGAAATCACTGGTCATTTCTCTGTATCATTTTTCATTGTGTATCGCTTTCTCTTCCAGAATCTTTCGTGTTAGCTCTTTGTCAGGCAGGCATGTGCTCTGGATATGACAAGGGAAGAATTTAATAAGTTTTAGCCCTCACT
>NC_051408.1:3019706-3019999 GCF_015228065.2 Penaeus monodon
CGCAAACCCATACCCCGCACGCAAGCACCCAAGTGCCTTCGCCGGATCTATTTACACAAACAAACAGCCACGCACGCCCACAATGAAAGCCAGATGTTATGAAACCCCCCAATAAAAAGCAAAACAGACGTGGAGTGAAAGGCAGCTCGAGTGACCATGTAACACAAACGTGCAAGTTGATTCTCAAGTTGAATTAGTGAATCCGGCCGATGACCACAAGAGTGCGTGAAGTGAAGGTCATGTCAGGTCATGTCAGCCTCACCTACAGCTCGTGATGGGAATTTGAAGGAAGG
>NC_051408.1:3020449-3021158 GCF_015228065.2 Penaeus monodon
CTGGTTTACCTAGCATGAATTCCTGCATCGCATTAGGTCAATACTCCCCCCCCCAATTACCTTAGACATTTTTACAGACACTTAAAAATCATTTTGAGATTGTTCCTTACTTACAAACGCTACAGACCAAGTCCTTGGCCACTTAAATTACCTTAGAAATCCAACCTTTTCCACGAACACTTAAAAAATCCCTTAAAAGATTATTATCTATCTCGCGGATTCCTCTGGGATTCACTCGCGGATTTTCCAAGTATTTACCCCTTTACTTACAAACGCTTCAAACCAAGTCCTAATCCACTTAAACTCCCTTAGAAATCCAACCTTTCCACGAACACTTAAAAAATCCCTCAAGAGATGATCAACCTCGCGGATTCCTCCTCGCGGGTTTTCCAAGTATTTACCCCTTTACTTACAAACGCTACAGACCACACCCTCCATGACGCATCTCTCTCCAGGGTTACTTTAGACCAACATGACAGTCACAGATTTTGCTTCAAGACACGAAACATATCCTCAGGCTTAGCTTGGGTGTGGCTTTTGATAGCTCGAGTCTCACGTCCACAATAAACTGAATTGTGTTGGCTAGATTGATAAATAAGGCAATAAAATAACTGATAAATTAGTCATAGGCCAGTAAAATAACTTTTAGATACATCAATAAAATAACTGGATCAGTTAAAGAAAGAGTGTATACCTTTTTTTTTATAAG
>NC_051408.1:3021612-3021880 GCF_015228065.2 Penaeus monodon
TTTCCTCCGTGCTTGCAGTGACGAAGTTGCTTTTAAACACCCTTTCCAGGTGGTGATCTTCCTCTCATTTTGCCAAGAATAAGTGTGCGTTTAGCGAGCGTGTTGGTGCTTGCTCGCGTGCGGTTTTAAGGCCTGCAAGCACATATATGAGAGCCATTTATCACGAAGGAAGAACCTCGTGCCCTACATGACTGTACAAGGAAATCTTAAAGCACTGTGTTTGTGTTTTTGTAAGTCTGTGGATGAATGAATGCGTGAATATATGAAT
>NC_051408.1:3022375-3022757 GCF_015228065.2 Penaeus monodon
GAAGTAAATTATATATATCCGTAAATAAGTTTTAATAAGAGTCGTTAAGGGAAAAAAATCTTACTGAAACGAAATTATACAAATTCGGAAATATAGGTATTCATAGTTGATGTAAATCCTCGGTTTTAGAGTTTAAAAAAAATCAAAAGGCATATTTCCATAACCTATCAATGCATTCCATCCCCAAAGACTGTGCAAGTGCAAGCAGGCAAGCAGACGAAGTAGGAACAAGTTGCAAATTGCTGCGTCGCGGAAGTGACTCATTTTTGCAATGATTAAAGCTTTGAAAAAAAAACCCACCGAATTTGCAATGTCTTTCTCTCCTCGCCTAATAACCTGGGATTTTGTCATCGTTCAAGAGAATTCAAATTAAGAAACCACC
>NC_051408.1:3022807-3023003 GCF_015228065.2 Penaeus monodon
GGACAAGTTAATAACGTTGATTTTCATTTCGGAGGTCATGTGTATATCACTTTCTTGGCGCTGCCGTGATGGCTAATGCAAGGAGGGACTCGACATCGTGCTAACATTGCAAGTGTTTTTTTGATAACATTATCGCGTGGGACGGATTTTGAACGCGAGGATACGTGTGATGATCATGTGCATTTGCAACTTTGCA
>NC_051408.1:3023752-3023868 GCF_015228065.2 Penaeus monodon
ATGACATGTCGCAAAGATGAAAAGAAAAGGAGAAAAGAAGATGAAATAAAAAATAAGACAGTGAAAGCGAAAAACTGTCACAGACGACTACTTTCACAAATGTTTTCTGCGAACGC
>NC_051408.1:3024560-3024652 GCF_015228065.2 Penaeus monodon
TGTAATGCTCTCGCTTGACTCAGCATAATCGAGGGTACCTGGTCAGTATATTAAAGCCGGTTTGGTGTCTCGGAGAAATAAACTTCTGTTAG
>NC_051408.1:3025208-3025272 GCF_015228065.2 Penaeus monodon
CGCCATAAAACCCACATTTTAATGCTTTTTGAAACGTAAATATCGTGTCATGATCAAAGGAAAC
>NC_051408.1:3025309-3025483 GCF_015228065.2 Penaeus monodon
TGACCGCGATAAGTGAGTTTTCAGTCCTCGCGCTGCGTGCTCCGTCAGCGAGAAAACCCGAGATCGCGCGAGCGGTTAAGGTGTGTTCGTCCGGAGGCTTTTCTGTCTTGCTTTAATAGGGGCGGTTATCGAAGTGTCGCATGAAGGGGGGAATTGCACAGAAATCAGAACAAT
>NC_051408.1:3025851-3026109 GCF_015228065.2 Penaeus monodon
CCCACCCACACCCCCACCACACAAATTTTATATTATATTATTTTTTAATTATTTATTTTTTTTTTTTTTTTATATAAAATTTATTTTTTTATTTTATATTATTAAATATATCTTTGCTAATTGTATAAAATTATGTTTAATTTATTTTATTTATATTTTTAAAAATTTTTTTTTATTTTATATTTTTTTTTATCTTTTTGTTTTTGGTTTTTGGGGGTGTGTTTTTTGGGGTGTTGGGTGTGGTATACTACTACATAC
>NC_051408.1:3026184-3026532 GCF_015228065.2 Penaeus monodon
TTTTAAAATTTTTATTATTTTTTTTTTAAAAATTAAAATTTTTTTATTTTTTTTCACCCAAACCCCCCCCCCCAATTTTTTCGTTTCCGTCGTGTGCAGATGCATATATTCATATAATCAACAGACGTAAGAGATAAAGAATGACTTTCCTTCGTGCAAATGAAGTCATGAAGTCACCACTGAAGATAAGCTCTTCCACTATCAACAAAAGCCAGATAAGAAAGTTGCAAGAAAGTTGCAAGCAGAGAATGTAAGAAAAAAAAATCTGGAATATTTGCAGAGAAAGCGTCTATCTTGTTACCAGGCTATAGGGGGAAAATGTTAAGGTACCTGCGTAGAGGAATGTGA
>NC_051408.1:3026703-3026815 GCF_015228065.2 Penaeus monodon
GGATAAAGGAGGTTCAGAGATACACTGTGATAAAGAAGGTAGTAAAGAGGAAGTAGAGGGGAATCGGATAAAGTGTAGATAACAGAAATCTGAAATAAGTAATAAGTTAGGA
>NC_051408.1:3026936-3027026 GCF_015228065.2 Penaeus monodon
TTTAGTGAATATTTACATTGTGAAAAAGTCCATTAGATTGCCTAGTTTTTTTCACATTAATATCTATCAATGCGTAGTTGAAGATACCGG
>NC_051408.1:3027305-3027500 GCF_015228065.2 Penaeus monodon
AATATTTAGCAATTCAAAAATACCTTTTTAGACCTGGCAACTAACACGAAGGAATGTCCCGGTGTGACACGTGAGTGAAAACCCGTGCCATGCCACAGGTGTCATAGGCCTTAAGCTGAGATTAGTCAAGCTTTTATAGTCTCGAGGCGAAAGGGAGGATTGAAGAAAGGGTAACTTTCACCCCAAGGAGCAGCC
>NC_051408.1:3027543-3027643 GCF_015228065.2 Penaeus monodon
CATCGTAAGCGGGAATGTTGAATGAGGAAAAATGATTGCCCGGTGATGCGATGGATGTGGCAGGTCTGTCAGCTGTCGTGTTTTTTTGAATGAGAAGATG
>NC_051408.1:3027692-3027757 GCF_015228065.2 Penaeus monodon
GCCGCCACTTATGATTACTGAGTGGAATTGTGGAATGTACTTTTAGGTTTTAGTAAAGGAAAAGG
>NC_051408.1:3028023-3028379 GCF_015228065.2 Penaeus monodon
ATCCTCAACAGGCAGAATTCTTGACAAGCAAAGGACCCAAGAACCGGAAAACTTTCTCCGAATTTTCCGATCAATAAAACCGAAAATTCATATAAAAAAAAAACTATAAACACATAAATAAATTCACAAATAAGAAATAAAATCATAAAAACATAAAATCATAAAAAAATGAATAATAAAAAAAAAAAAAAAAAAAAACAAAAATAAATTCATAAAAAGAAATTCAAAAATATAAATAAACCACGTGAGGCTTGAACAGAGTGTGAGAAGCTCGAGTGTATTTTTTTTTTTTTTCAGTAATAGAGGAAGGAAAATTGGCAGAGGATAATGTCTGACGAAATATGAGAAAGCTGGCC
>NC_051408.1:3028734-3028963 GCF_015228065.2 Penaeus monodon
TATATATATAACCAGCTCAAAAAAAGGGACCCTAAGCCATGCCATCCATCACCTTTCTCCTACTCACCCGATCCCACGCAACATTGAAAATCCCCTGCAACATTGAAACTACTTACGTCACCATTGCGTATCCTGCGGGATTGCGGAAGAGTCCTGGCAGCTGGCGTGGCTTCGGGATGTGCCAAAACCGTCCCCAGAAGGACTAAGACGATGCTAAGAATAATCATCT
>NC_051408.1:3028997-3029091 GCF_015228065.2 Penaeus monodon
TAGGATGAGAAATTAAATCTTTTATTCGTATTATTAATATCAAAAGTCTAAAAATAACATTATGTTTGTTCATATGTTTGTTTGTATTGATGTG
>NC_051408.1:3030089-3030238 GCF_015228065.2 Penaeus monodon
ATGAAAATAAAACACAAAACGCATGCCGCCCACCCAGAAGCCTCGAGTCGTGACGGGCGTGAAGAGAGGCTGATATTAATACGTGTCGAACGTGGGCGTGAAGCTCATATATGATCTGTGTTTTGAGGATAGACAGCTGCCAGTGTTCT
>NC_051408.1:3030405-3031028 GCF_015228065.2 Penaeus monodon
CACGTGTGGCGGTACGTGTTTGAAATTCGTCCATCCAACCACGCCAGACACATACCATTACGTAAATAAATCAACAGCGAGGTTTACACTTCGTATATGTGTCATATCTCAAGATAAACAAAAGAAAGAAAAGAAAAAACAGACGAAAAACAGAAGGAACGTCACGTCACCTCGGTTTCTGCTGAGCAACTGACCGCCGGGAGATTCTCAATGATTTCACGCTACTCTGATGCAACGACGGCGCTCAACACGTCAAAAATCCCGCCAAAAAACACGATTCATTTGCTAGAAAGGCGTAAAAAAAAGATTAAATAATTGCATTTTCTTATGTTTGTGGTTTTCCGGGTGGACAGTCGACATTAGTGGGTGTGGTTTGCGAATTTATTTATGTTCTTTTTTTAAACTTGTATTTGATAAGGCATTGTTAGGCCTTTCAAAAAAACAAAATAATAAGTAAAAATGTTGTGCTCTCGTAATCCCTTTGTTAAGATTTTCATTTCGTAATCGTTCGTCACCAAAATCGTAGTCATTTTTATTGACTTTTTGAGCTAATCATTTTCTACATTGTGTAATTGTCTTTGATTTTAAAACATTTTGCTTTTAAAATGCATTTCCTTTATCAC
>NC_051408.1:3031552-3031655 GCF_015228065.2 Penaeus monodon
GCATGCACCTCCCCCCCTCCCATATGAACCCCCCACCCCCTACTCTCCACTAACACTACCCTCCTCATATAGCCGTCGGGAAGGTTTAAGATAGTTAAATAAT
>NC_051408.1:3031965-3032133 GCF_015228065.2 Penaeus monodon
TCGCATTAGCCGTTAACAAAAAAAATCTTAGTCTTAAAAAATGACTAATTTCGCTCACCTGAACACAAGCAAGAATGAATGGCCTTGTTTAAGGGAATAATTTTCACTAATTGAGACATTTAACTCAATAATTGTGGCTTTGAGAGAAGTATTACGTGTCGAAAAACT
>NC_051408.1:3032849-3033246 GCF_015228065.2 Penaeus monodon
TGTATATCTTACACCCAAGTGAATGCAATTACACCTAATTTGTATAATTCGGACTTAATTAGATATCATTTTTCATATCTGCTTTAGAAACCTGAAGGTAAAAAGCTTTAGATAGAGAGAAAAATGAACAGAAAATGAAAAATTGAAAAGATAGCAGACATATTTTTTGAAAAAAAAAGTGTAGAATTTTATCCATCTTTTAATTGAAAAAAAAACAGTGGCTAATAATTCAATATATGGGCATAAAGAAATAGCAATAAATATATGAATAAGTATATAATAATGATAAGAATAATCACAAAGAAAGATCAAAGTAAAACCCAATTGCACACACACAAAACAAAAAACAAACAAACAAAAAAAAACATAAAAAGAAAATATATCTAGAAAAAGAAGA
>NC_051408.1:3033271-3033380 GCF_015228065.2 Penaeus monodon
AATAATAAGAAAATAATAATGATAACAGCAATAACATCCTTCTCATTCTTGGGTGGAATCGGGAACAAGAATTGTGTGAAACCGATGATTTTCCTTCTGCAGTTTCGCG
>NC_051408.1:3034371-3034537 GCF_015228065.2 Penaeus monodon
GAAGATAATTAGGACAACATATGGTAAATATTCAGTTTATCGGTTATGCTTTTCTTTTCTTTCGTCGAAGAACAAAATGAAGAGACGTTTTCTTGGTTTGAGAAAAGCTTAACTTTCTCGGTTTCAAACCCAGTAACTTGCACCTGTTGCTGATTCGTGTTTCCCT
>NC_051408.1:3035042-3035446 GCF_015228065.2 Penaeus monodon
TCTTTGTCTTTATACACACGTATGTATCTGTGTAAGTATGTGTCTGTATGCGCGCTTGTAAGCGTTTGAGCGCGTGCGCGATCCCGTGGCTAACTCGAAGCATAATAACACAGGCAAGCACGCAGTAGCTATACATATAAGCCTGATTATGCTTAGTCACAGGAAGAATCTCAAAGAATAATAACAGGCGGAGAAAAAAAAAAATCTTTCCATTTTTGTTTAAAAAAAAATCGAGTGGAAACTGTGACTTGCAGTTGATTTTCGAACACGTCACCTTCGCTTGGCTTTCTATAAAGGGAATCTGTTTATTTCGTTTAACAGATGTTATTGCTGTACCAGGAAGTATCATGTGAGTTTCAAGTTTGTTTTACATTGCTTTTTTTTGTTATTTTTCCGTCCTGCGT
>NC_051408.1:3035736-3035837 GCF_015228065.2 Penaeus monodon
TATTTCTGTATTTATCAAAAGTTCGTTAAAAAAAAAATCAAGCGTAATGTATACAGATTAACCTGAAACCTATAAAATAATATAAAGTAGTTATTTTTATT
>NC_051408.1:3035854-3036019 GCF_015228065.2 Penaeus monodon
TGCTCGAGATATTACAGCTTTTTCAAGGATTTAGCTGCAAACGTTAAGTATAACAACCACACAGTAAATTCTAACAGAAAAATATCTTGTATTAACTGAAGGTCACTCAAATTTGCATAAGCATATTTACCGTGTCAAGATTCACAAACTTGGTGTATTTCAGAA
>NC_051408.1:3036044-3036626 GCF_015228065.2 Penaeus monodon
TCTTTTACTTTGGTTTATTGGTTTCTATTAATTTTTGACGATTATATTCCCTCGTGACAATATGATGCAATTTGTATATTCATCTATATCTGTGTGTATGTACATCTGTCTGTGTAGACTTATGCTTAGCTAATTGTATGTGATTGTGGAAAATCAGTATTTTTAACTATTTAGGTATCACTTTTATCCGCTTATTATTATCTGCATCAGTAACTACGGGTGTGTATATCTGTTTCTATTCAATAAAGTTTATCTATCCCTAACTGCTCCTAAAATATATTTATTTTATAACTATTCATACAAAAAATTCATTTATGTCTAGAAAATCGATCTGTAAGTAGATATAAAATTGATAAGCACTTATAAAATCTTTCTAAAATTATCTTTAAAATGTATGTTAGTGTCTACGAAATCTATCTATAGGTACTTATAAAATTCATCAATATGCATCTATAAAATGTATCTCTCAGTTGTTAGTCACCTTAGCAACATTGCAGAATTATCACTGGTAAGCGAGTGACTTCAACGCGCCGTTAGGTAGTGATCACGAAAACAAAACTGGTTTAAATGGAGGAAGGTTAT
>NC_051408.1:3037010-3037211 GCF_015228065.2 Penaeus monodon
GATATACTTATATCCTACACAGATATCGTAAAAGGTTTCCCGATAACCTTGCTATAACTCTTATCAGTATCTGCCTTGTTGGTTATGTGAATTTTAAAAGCGTAAAGTACATGCGTTTGTTGTGGTTAGACGTTAATAGGAAAAAAAGTACTTGAATTTTAAAAAATCGTTTTTAATAGCATGTTGCTTCCTTTTGATAAA
>NC_051408.1:3037299-3037745 GCF_015228065.2 Penaeus monodon
CTTGCAAGATTCTATTTATATACTTCAAAATGCAGTGTGCAGATAACCTTACTTAAGCTAGAAAAAAAATAAACGTAAATACACTAAGGTCTATTTCCCCTTCAACACTGCACGCATTCTGTTCCTTAAAGACCTCAAAGATCCAGTCCAACGGAAGCAAGTGTGTAGGCTAGTCACGAAGACGACTCTGACGGGGGTTGGGAATAATGAGCCTTATCAGATAAGGACATTAGGCTCGTTATCCTTTACTCGATTTTCCACGTTTTCTCTCTTTTTTTTTTAGGAAGATAATGCATATCAGGAGAGAATGCAAGGTTATATATGTATGTGTATAATATTCGACAGAATAAATTTGCTTCATATTTGAAAATATTAACCTTCTTTTTTTTCTCCTTTTAAAATCTACATGTTAAAAAGGCAGCATCTCAACCACAAAACTAGTTTCC
>NC_051408.1:3037885-3038015 GCF_015228065.2 Penaeus monodon
GCAAGAATTCCTTTAACAACTTAAGCCTTCGGGATCTGCTCATGCAAGGACGCAATACAGTACCTTCGCAGTAGGTCCTGTTTTGTTTGTCCTTCATCATTGTAATGCAAATGTTTGTACGAGTTTCAGA
>NC_051408.1:3038329-3038461 GCF_015228065.2 Penaeus monodon
ATACTTGCTACTGAATTCTCTTTCCTTTCGTAAGCTCCCCAAATTGGCTAAGATTCAACAACATCAACTACTAATACTACTACTCATGACGACAATAATAACGATAACAAACAAACCAAAATACCAACCGAA
>NC_051408.1:3038750-3039042 GCF_015228065.2 Penaeus monodon
ACAAATTAGAATCAGTATCAAAGCCATCGCTCTACTATTTTATACAGCCACCGGTCAGACGAGCATTTCTAAACCGTACTAAGAGTTAACTGTTCTACCACTCTCGTCAACCATATCCGGCCAGATGAACAACCGTAAAATGAACACATCAACCGCTCTGACAATCAACAACCAAAATGAACCATTAGAATTGACAGTTAACCACGCTGATAAGCCACAGTACCTTAGCTGACCCAACTGACAGGCAAACTGCCTGACATTCAACCACTCTACCACTCTGCCCAACCCAGTG
>NC_051408.1:3039071-3039524 GCF_015228065.2 Penaeus monodon
CCCACATAACTCACACTCTAACAACTAGCTGACTCTAACCAACCTACAACCAAACAATCCTAAACATCCCTAAACAAGCATCCACACTAACAACCCCAACCAGCCCTAAACAACCAGTCTAACAAACCCCAAACAAAAGCTCTAACCAAACA
Source organism: Penaeus monodon (assembly GCF_015228065.2). Classification (NCBI taxonomy): domain Eukaryota; kingdom Metazoa; phylum Arthropoda; class Malacostraca; order Decapoda; family Penaeidae; genus Penaeus; species Penaeus monodon. The sequence goes on from NC_051408.1 coordinate 3,039,224, forward strand.
ACCACTTTAACAACCCCAAACAGCTAATCTAACCCCCCAAACAAACAATAAAACCCAAACAACCACTCTAACAACGCAAAACAACCACTAACAATCCCAAACAACAACGCTAATAACCCAAACCAGCACAACGACCAATAACCCCAAACAAACAACCACTCTAACCAAACAACCACGCTGATAACCCCAAACAACCAATAATAACCACGCTGACAACCCCAGACAACCAATAACAACCACTCTAACCAGACAACCCAACCTGCGGCTTTCCCGAGTCAACTCATAACAAAACCCGCATCGT
>NC_051408.1:3040451-3040545 GCF_015228065.2 Penaeus monodon
CCCGGTATCCTTGGCGGGCGAGTCGCTCTGGAGAGAGATCGCGTGAGGCGTCCTGGGTCGGAGGCGAGACGGGGGGGGGGAGGGTCTCGTTGCG
>NC_051408.1:3041438-3041871 GCF_015228065.2 Penaeus monodon
CTTGTGAGCCAAATATCGCTTCTTTTTTTTCTCCCTCTCCTCTCTCTTCCTTTCCTCACTTTATCTCTATCTCCCTCTTCTTTCTCCTCTCCTTCCTCTATCTCCATCTCCTCCATTCTCATCTCCCTCTCTCCTCTCCCCTTTTCTCTTTCTTCTATCTCCATCTCCCCCATTCTCCTCTCCCTCTCTCCTCTCCCCTTTTTCTCCTTCCTCTATCTCATCTCCCTCCTTCCTCTCCCTCTCTTTTATCCCACGCTCTCCTCTCCTCTCTCCTCTTATTCCCGGCATCGTGTAATTTCTCAACAAGAGAGAGAGGAAAACTCAGTGTAATTCTGTGCCTCTTACGTCTGGCGGTGGATTGTGACCAGTGAGCGTGGAGGCAGCGCCTTCCTGGGACAGCTTCGTGACAGTGACTTTGGTGGGGGTTGGGGGT
>NC_051408.1:3042452-3042940 GCF_015228065.2 Penaeus monodon
AACTGTCCGGTCCAGAGAGCCTCTGCATCTTTATTTGTCTCTGTCCCTCTCATTCCTCCTTCTTCCTCTGTTTCTTTATTTGTCTCTCTCCTATTCCTTTGTTTTTTCCCCTCATCTTTACTCGTCTCTCTCCCTTCTCTTTACTAGTCTCTCTCCCTCCCATTCCTCTATTTTTTCTTCTGCCTCTTTTTTTTGTCTCTCTCTCTCCCATTCCTCTGCTTCTTTCTTTTTCCTCTTGACTTATCTCTGTCTCTCTCATTCCTCGTTCGTCCTCTTCGTCTTTATTTCTCCCTCTCTCCCATTCCTCATTCTTCCTTCTCCCTGTTCCCTTGTCCCTCCCATTCGTCTTCCCTCCTCTGTCTCTTTATTTCTCCCTCTCTCCCATTCCTCCTCCTTCCTTCTTCCTCTTCCCTTGTCTCTGTCCCTCCCATTCGTCTTCCCTCCTCTGTCTCTTTATTTCTCCCTCTCTCCCATTCCTCCTTCTTCTT
>NC_051408.1:3042988-3043233 GCF_015228065.2 Penaeus monodon
AATGAGGTCGGTCGGCCAGGAGTAGACGCAAGAGGCTCAGTCGTGTATCCTGTTTTGCTGTGGTTTTAATGCTTTAGACTTGCGGTATTTCACGACTGGAAGGGGTATTGCTTAGGCTGATGAGGTTCTAGTGTAAATACAACGGAATTGGTGAGCGTTTTTTTGTGTATAGCTACCTTTTTTTGTATTTATTTTGTGGGTATGTATATACATATACAGGGACACTCAAATGCACAAACACAGTT
>NC_051408.1:3043518-3043705 GCF_015228065.2 Penaeus monodon
CCACACACGCACCCAATAGCCAACTTCTTCCTCACAAGAGAACCCATCCACCTCCTTACCAAGAAGACTCGTTCAACAAGACAGATTATCTTCGCCCTTCAACGCGTCCACGATCAGTGTTGCCATTCTAGCGATTTTTTTCCCCCCCGCTAGATCTAGAGTCTTTGATTTATAATCTAGCGGGATT
>NC_051408.1:3043724-3043907 GCF_015228065.2 Penaeus monodon
GTTTACTCTATATTTAGCATTTTTTTTTAAGTCCTTTTTTCGCGGGGGGAAAAATAGTTTTTTTTTTGTTCTTGTGTCTAGCGGTTTTGTCTAAATATCAATGGCAATACTGTGCACGCTACGGGAAATGTGAATGAAGAAATTGTTTTAAAGGAAACCGGTTTCGATGCTGAATCTTCGCTC
>NC_051408.1:3045092-3045306 GCF_015228065.2 Penaeus monodon
TGAAAAATCATGGATAACAACTTCACACAAAGAAAATTAGAATCCATCTATCCATCTATCTTAAGTTCAGTCGAGAAAGGGATGTAGTCAGGCGTAAAATAAAGTCATATACAACACGAATTCAAAGCTGAGGTCACTACAGCATTAAATTTTATCGTATATATAAGTTACGTTTTCCTATACACATGTTAAAAGGATAGGACTAGTTAATTCT
>NC_051408.1:3045338-3045647 GCF_015228065.2 Penaeus monodon
TTACAGATAAGATGATTAAATACACATTGTGTTTTAAGATATATCATAATCAGATTATATCAAAATCGAATGCAATCTCAGAAAATCCAACCTTGTGATGGTCATAGGATGGAGGCGCTTATTTCTAAAAGCAAATAAAATCCTATAGTACATAACAGGCCAGCATTAACTTGTATCAAAATCAATCAGAGTCTCACTAATATTAAATCAACCTACATGTTAATTGCAGGATTGGGGTCGTTAATCATATATCATCAAGATTAGATTATATCAAAATCAACTGAAATCTCACTAATATCAAATCAACCC
>NC_051408.1:3046019-3046242 GCF_015228065.2 Penaeus monodon
GATAATAACATTTAATTCTTATATCACTGATATAACTGCAACTTTGACGTAAAGCCTCTTTGCAAGATGAAATGTTGCAGAATCAACCAGAAACCTATAAACATTTACTAAATGAATTATCCATTCATAAAAACGGATCTCAAATCGCTATGAATATCTTTAGTCGTATTGCAAATTCATATACGCCAGAAATCATAAAATAAAATCATACAGAAAGATAGTA
>NC_051408.1:3047076-3047298 GCF_015228065.2 Penaeus monodon
TGTAAATTTCGACCCATCCATCCCTCTCCCCCCCACCTCTAAGCCTCCCCCTCTCCTCTCCTCCCCATTCTCCCTCCTCTCCTCCCTCTGCCCCCCCCCTTTCACCCAGTGATCCCCGCTGCCTTGACCTCCGACGTTCAAGTGACTCGCCGATCCCAGGATGAGGGTCAAAGGTCACGTGTTCTTGGCCTGGAATCCTAGTTATCCTGATTCCAACTGTAT
>NC_051408.1:3047342-3047705 GCF_015228065.2 Penaeus monodon
CTGTCTCTGTTTATTTTTAATTTCCATCTCCCTTCCTTATACAGCGTCTCGGGAAGATTCATCCTTCACTTCATCAGTCTTGGCAGAGGTTTTAGTGCCATTTTTGCTTTTTTTAGCGACGGGAGCTGAAGCGTTCGATGCAACGTATCATAGAAAACGGAGGATGAAGAAAACGAAAGAGCACTTACAGGTTCGCGGGTCCGTGACAAAGCAGGAAGAATATACATAAATATATCTTTATTTATCCAAAAAATCCGAGAGAAATTGCGCTTAGCCGATGCTTTATTAACGAGATCGAAATGCGTCTGAGCGGGAAATGATATCAGAGAACAATTTAATAAAGAAATCGGATAATATCCAACG
>NC_051408.1:3047726-3047912 GCF_015228065.2 Penaeus monodon
CATTCATACAACGGATCCTAAAAGAAAATTCCCCACTAGACAACGTACCGAAAAAAAGAACGAAAAGACAGCGTAATTACCGTTTATAATTCGTTTCGTAATAGCAAGAAAAAAAATCCGCATGAAGTTGTCTCCGCGACCTCTACGTAAGCGGTTCTCCGGTGTTGCCGACTCGCAGGTTCCATA
>NC_051408.1:3048788-3048857 GCF_015228065.2 Penaeus monodon
TGAACAAGCTGCTGTCTACCAGTAAAAAAAATCGATTAAAATACTTAAAACTTTACCACCAAAAACACC
>NC_051408.1:3049585-3050093 GCF_015228065.2 Penaeus monodon
CCATCCAAACGCCTCGACCAAAAGACCCCAGACCTCTTTTCCCTTCTAACACCAACAAGCAAAACAAACAATAACGGAAACAAACCTCAACATTGGTTAATAGAAAGTTTCATTACCGGAATTTTGAGCCACGGGGAAAAAAAACACTTTCTTATCTTTTTTTTTATGTGTTAATTCAAGGTGTGAAAGGGACTTGCAGATTTCTCCCCGCCCATCTACATTTCGAGGAGCTTCAGGATAATGTTTCGACACGTTCAGCTGATAAGCTAGTGAGGGATTCTTATCAAAGCAGACGCATAAAAGAGAAAGAGAGTCGAGGTATGTAAGAAATTCGATAGCAGCTGAAGAGATAGGAGTGATAAAGACATATGTTACGAGCGACTTAGGTTAACTGAAAGGTGACAGGTCAAGAAAGGAATTCGGGAGTTTATTTACTATATAATTTTTTCTTCATTATATCATTATTTACTATGTCATTTTTTCATAATTATTTAATTTTCATTTACAT
>NC_051408.1:3050213-3050342 GCF_015228065.2 Penaeus monodon
TGTTTGGTTTTATTGGCCATTTTTATTGATTCTATTGGTCATATTACGTTATAACTTTGTATTTTAAGAGGCTAAAAGATAGGGAATGAATGGGTAGGATAGAGGGTAATAGAAAGTGAAAGAGCTCTC
>NC_051408.1:3050910-3051553 GCF_015228065.2 Penaeus monodon
AAATCTTAGAAGAAATAACCAATAACCGAATTTCTTCATAAATTTTTAATTATTCTTTCGATCAGCAATAAACTTTCACTTTCTCTAATAGTTCAGAAAGGTTTAGAAACTCTTCAATAACCAAGCTTTATTCACAAATTATCAAATTATTCAAAATTCTCTTCATCGGTCCTCCGTTTTTTCTTTGATGTGACGCTCCGAAAAATAATTCGCTTTCGATGCTAGGAAATTGAAAAACGCGGAAATGCATGAAAATTTGGGCGTTCTGTAAGTGATTGAATTTTGATAACGTGAAATTAGAAATACGAAAACACTCGAAAAAAAAAAGATATTCTCTAAATAATTGATTTTTGACATGAGGAGATACGAAAATAGCTTTAAAAATGTAACGTTCTGTAAAATAATAGATTTTTGACACGAAAATATTTAAAATACTTAAAAAAATGATGTTCTGTAAATAATACGAGACTGAATGCGTTAAAATGCGATAAAAAATGAAATAAAGATTGTTTATGGTACGCGTGAAGGAGAAATTAATGAGATACACAGACTGGCAAAGAGTAAGATCAACGTCACTTTTGGTCGTACCTGATAGGGTTATTAAACTGTTAAAAGCACTAGAGGCGCGTAAAATATTCGCCTC
>NC_051408.1:3051944-3052149 GCF_015228065.2 Penaeus monodon
CCCGAGCAGAATTTCATAAACGCAGAAATGTCAGGCCAAAGCGCCACCTTTCGGGATATAACGGTAAGCAAACCTGTTCCCGAGGAGGGCGCCGCGTATAGGTTCCAGACCCTTTGAGTCGCTTCAAATGCTCTTTTTGTAAAATTTTCAAACGTTTATATACGATTTTGTTGTCACGGCAGAGGTGGAAAATGAAATGGTGTTT
>NC_051408.1:3052223-3052414 GCF_015228065.2 Penaeus monodon
ACGGGACTGGGGGAAAAATAAAAGTAAATACAGGTATGTTATACAGGTACACATGTATACAGATGTGTAATTAATTGATATATCACCTCATTTGTCTTTTCCTTTTCCTTCAGGAGATAAGATCAGATCTACTGACATTATAACGATAATGAAAGTTATATTTCTAAACTTTCTGAGAAGAAAAACAGGTC
>NC_051408.1:3052786-3052987 GCF_015228065.2 Penaeus monodon
TAATGGCAGAGGTTATCAAGGATTACTAAAATATTTCTCACTTCACTGTCTTATTAATGTGCAGATTTAAAAAGGGGAAGAAATATGAATATAGAGATATAATCACAACAATAAATAATATTTACACGTATTTGCTTATCAACATGTAACTTGTTGTTGAGCTTATGTTACAATACCACATATTCCCACGTGATATGGTTT
>NC_051408.1:3053265-3053409 GCF_015228065.2 Penaeus monodon
GCCATAATGATTGCAGTATTTCTTTTGTATACATCTATGTACTTATAGATATCCATATCAATCTATCCACCCACATTCATTCAACATTTCACACATTCTCAACACACTCTCACGTCCTCAACACACTCCTCTACACCTACACAA